>NW_019212992.1:200571-241752 GCF_002532875.2 Varroa jacobsoni | reverse complement strand
ATGGTATATACAAAATCATTTTAACGCGTTACACACTAGAAAATTTCATCGACATTCGATGTTTTCCATTTTACTATTTTTTTTCATTTCAATACAGCCTTCTCGCGCTGGCTTTTCTCGTTCCCTTTATACGATTATGTTGTCGATGGGGGTACATACGTATAATATAGTATATATAAGTATGCACGGCTAAATATTATCGTCTGTCTTCGTAGTGTTTGCTTTGAGTAGTGAACGATACAAATCAACGTCAACATACAGCTCAGTCACTGTGACATCCGTAGCTCATAACGTCGTAGCGGTAGTAATAGTTATCGCGGTAATAATAATAAACATTACTCTATAATATTACTTCTGTTGCCGTCGTCATTTATCACATCTACTGCCTGCGCTGTTTTTGTGGACTGCTTGCACGTAAACCTTCAGAAGCGCGCGAGCCAGTTCACTATTGGCCTGGTTCTTCTTTCTGTCTCATGACCACGGCTCGTGTGTGGCCTCCTGCCTTCGGTCCCCTGGTGGCGCGATGCAAATATATTGTATGCACTCGATGAAGCAGCAATGAAACACATCCAATTTACTAATTATATTATGTACCGATTACGCACAAAATAATGCTACACTGTCCATACAAGTGACGCCTGAAAATGTTCTATAATTATTATAATTACCATTGTATTATCATTATATTATTATTATCGTTTAAGTATAGGGAAAGCGGATACTCCTTACTGGAATTTGTTAGTTAGAATACATGAGCTAGAGCTTACTCTAAACCGGCTTAGGAGTTGGCGCAAAAAATTCACCGTGTCATTGCCATGCTTAACTTTTATCGTCCACTCGCAGCTGTTCATTACTAGAATTTATTCAGTGTCACCGTGTATATATTGTTACCATTATAGAGATCCTTTAACTCTGTTGTTTTACCACTAGAAACTTCTAGATGCGGCGGTGCTGAGCGTACTCTTCCAATTGTTGTCGATTCAAGCGACAGAGGCGTCTCTGACTGTGCTGTTTTCAATCATTACGATCCGTTTCCCTGCTGCTTCCCCTTCAGTTTTTCGAATCTTCGGTTCTGGCGTCTTCCACCGATCTTTCTTTCTGGTGAGCCGTTAGACTGGCACAGCGTGTCAATTTAACTGGAAACTATATATTCTATTGGAAGCAAAACAACTCGTACGTGCCCGTTCTCTGACTGCGTCCGCTATTGCGACACCATCATGATTTGATTCCAATGCGCGTGTACGCAGAAATAGATGCACGCTTTACGATATCGATAGATGTCGATGAAGTGAAAGAGCAAAATTATTAAGAGTACCCGCTTGTATCTGATTGTTGGAGACGAAAATCGTCCCGGCTCGGGAGGCACGTCATTGAGGTATTAAAGTCAAACATGGCGATTTATCATTGGAGAATCGAAATCGGCGAGGCTACCAATGACAGGTTACAATGATGTTTCATATCAAATGCGCCATAAATCATATAGATTTCGATTCACCGAACAGTAGCGATTTTGGAGACTATTATCTTGGCCTATTGATAAAGTTAGGTTGTTTCCTAGCCTGATCTAGTTCCATTCCGCATTGGTCGAAATAGATTACGCTTGATTATAGGCAAAGGCGTACATGAGGCGTTCTGGAGGATCGTTTTGACTTGCAGAACATTCACACCACGTTCGCATGCTTGGGTAGCTCGCCAGTGCAGTGTCGACTATGAATTGCAGATGCACCCTGGTTGAAACGAGCAGACGTTAGTTGATGACAAGTTGTCAGTTATTTGATTTGCTTCCATCGTTATCAGCCATGTGAATTTTGTGCTGGTCAAGCAGTTGCTTGTATCTAGTGAAGGCGCCATTGGGATCAGAAGAAGACCAACTGATGTATTGTCTTGAAATTTGCCGAGTTTTAAGTGGCCTCACGTAAAGCCTCGCGTGCCCAGAAGACGACTCTATTATTCTCATTTACATCATACTAGTTGCAGTTCAACAAGATCTCTCTATGCACAACGGTTCACTCCGATTCGTTTTGTTGATTGCCTGCAAATAAATAAAAGAGACGGTTAAACACTGCAGTGGCCACACCGCACGCTGTAAGGGGCAAACCTTGAATTTAAATCGACGTATTAGTGATATCGTTATGCTCCCTGATGTATAATATCCTTATAATGAAAGAACTAATGACACCATATCCAAAACAGAATCCAGAAGTTACCTGAAAAAACCGTACGCAGTCAATATAAGACCCACACATTTACTCGGATTCGCTAACTTGTTCGTCTTCAGAAATTCTTTGCTTCTGCCGTTGTGGGTTCTGCTGCTGTTGCGTAGCGCCCCCAAGACCACCTTGTCCCCCTGGACAACTCAGATTGTGGCGTTCATTTCTTTCGGCAGCCATACTCAGCAGTTGATTGAGTCGGGCGTTCGTTGCATTTTTCCCGACCGAGAGGGTACGATATAAATGGAGCCACTCATCTAGCATTTGCATGACGAGCGAGGGCCGTCGCATTGGAGGTTGCAATCTCTGCAGCGCCACCAGGAGTCCACTTTCCGTCACTCGAAAATCCAGCCACTCGCGAATGAGTTCTTCTTCCTGGCCCATCTGTAATAATAATATATATATATAGTAGAAGCCGTATGTATGAACTAATTCAGTGTAACTACATAAGTCAACTAAGAATATAGAAAACCGCGACGCCGAAATTAAATATGCACACAACTGTCTATATATACGGGTCTATATAAATATAAGCCGTCCATATAGATACGTAAACTAAAACACACCTCTATTTCCGTAAGGAAATGTATAGGCAGGAGTTTTCTGTCCGCACTCATCAGTGGCAAGTAGATGATATCGTCTTGACGGTGTAACGTTGAATGAGCCCCACCTCGTGCAATCACGTCCATATCCGGCGGCTCGATAGGCACCAGCGCCGAGAAATGACCCCTGGTATAGCCCAAAGCTATGGGACTCTTCCAGCAAAAGGACGGACACTCCCATAGTAACGGCAAATAAATGCCCTCGAAGCGGGCCAGTCCGAGATCTTCACCGCGAAAGCTTTTGATACATTTCACCCCGTAGACGATGATTGGCCGACGGAACACATGGGCCAATGTAAAGATATGAAGCTGCTCAAGGGCAGCACCGGGTTGCGATGCCAAGGAAACAAGAACCGCCCAGTCTTCTTGCCACTGGGCTTCGGCCAGTGTATAATGATTTAGATTGGCCTGCCATGCCTCGGCCTCTTTCCACCGAGGATAAAGTGACGCAGCGGCATCGCATAGGCTATCGGCTAAGATACGCCGTAAGGTATTGTCCCGATCAAACACACCCCAAGTCGCCTGCAGCACCGAATCCAATAGGCAGTCACCAGCCGAACGATTCCATAACGCGTAAAGTCTTGAACCTAACCGCTGGGTGCATTCCATACTCCAGTTGATGATCGGCGATTCCTCTTCGAGTTCCTTTTGCACGTCACGATCGAGTAACTCATCGAATAGGATTTTTTGGACGGAGGGATGCAGATGCTCGATTTCAGAGGGCAATGCGAACGTCACGTTGTCCGTAACGAAGTAACACGCAAAATCCGTGCCCTTGCGCTGTTTGAATGATGCTGCGACATGTCTCCTAATATCGGCTGCGGTCTCCTGGCAGACTTCTGATGGGACCCGCTTCGGTACCACAGCACCCGTGTTGTCTAATGCCGTTAGCAAATGCGCAAGCATGTCTTCTCGCTGTAGTTTAACGCAGAGATAAATCAAAGATAGCCCCGGCTCAATGTAAAGTGAACCTGTAAGGTAATTAGAGAACAAACTAGATTTAGCGAACATTTTCTCATTTAGTCTGAACGCAAAGGGATGCACACATCTGGTTTAAGTCGTACCAATGAGTGCAGTATGATTACTTTCTCAGAACGTGTTGCGTATGTTACCGTTTGCTGTCGCTGTTTACGGTTCTTAAGATCACCCATCCATGTGAGGGTAAAGAGTCCATCATATATAATACTTGTTGGTGCTTATTTTGAAACATTTCACCCACAAAATCTTCCCTGTTATTTCTGCGTATGTTAAATTGTGTTATGATGGAATATCAACTGATTACCTTATTTTTACAGTAAGTTGGTTAAATAACGGCCGAATGTACATGTCAGATCGAAAATTCATATATCGCAATCACTTGAGTCGTATTAAAAATCAATTACTGTTAATCCTGTCATTTGGCATGTATTTGCGTCGTGTACGGCGCATTCACAGCATTTAAAATGTAATGAGAAGTCTATTTACGTACCAAAAAATACAAAGTTGAGTGGGCCTTTTGTTGTGAACCCAGTACACTTACCAGGCTGTTGATGATGCAGGAGTAACGCGCGTAGATGTTGGACGTCAACATTTGTTAACGTACGGAAGATATCTTTTCCCGATTCAACGTAACGCAGAACAGGATCAAAATTTTCCTCAAGAATGCCAAGGCACGCATTGAGCCAGAGGCGATCAGCTGATGATATTGAATTGTTTTTGCCTAGTTGTTGTTGACGATTTGAAGATCGCATCGTCGAGAGGTAATTATTGAGTTCTGCCTCTTCGTTCTCGCACGATCCCCCAGCTTCGCCACTATCAGCTGCTGAAAGGCATAGCATCATCGATTTCAGGAAAAATGGGAAACAATAGTCAATCAACTCATTAGTGAAATAATAATTACACAGTTTTTTTTTTTTTTGTAATAACACTACATATTCACAGAAGTCATGTAAAATATGAAGTTCTCAAAGTCTTCTAGCCGTATGTGATGTTAGATGGTACTGTGTAGTCACTTCATCCGAAAAATAGTAGACTCGGATTGCTTACATGTTTCGATAATGACTGGCGGCGTAGAAGCACGTGCCGACGAGCCGAATTGCGGTGATCCAGGTGTGGTGATTCCATTCGTATTGTTGTTGTTGTTGTTCGCGTTCCGAAACGTGTAACACATAACGCAGCGTTGACTCTTAGGCCAATTCGCATACGTACACATAAGACACGTCCATTTCTGGCCACTCCCCCCTGAACCTCCCCCTGGATCACCTCCAGCGCCAATCACTATCAAAACGGGAATGAAACGAATTAACGCATTATGTGTCAGTAAAATTATGCTGAATATGCTGCGGGAATAGTGGCAATAGTTGTATTAATGTAACACAAAAACTTTAAGTTTACAGTTTTGTGCTGTGTCACGAGAACTTTCCGAGTTTTTCTTCGCAAAATGCCACTGGAAGAACTTGAATTCACTATTGATATCACTTTAGTGTATCTGAGATACTATTTGATTCCACAACGCAATCTACCTTGATCACGGCGAGTACATATATATATATATATATATATAACTATATATATACCTGCTCAATTTAATGTATTTTTCCTTACTTAACGCTTACAATCGTTCGATGCGTTTGTTGGGGAAGACAATGTCGAGGTTGAAATTGTTCCTGTTGTCGTAATCGCAGTAGCGTTACTTGTTATTGTTGTCAACGTGTTATGTTGAGGTGGCTGCTGTTGTTGTTGATGCATGAGACCGGTAGCACCTGTTATCGTGTTGCTGGTGGAAGCTTCAGGAGACCCTCTCGTTGGAGGCGACGGACTGCGAGGTAGCGATGAGGTTGCAGGGGATCCCGGCGGGCCACTTTTCGTTAAAGCAGCACCAGGACGCGAGCCTCGGCATTGGACGCATCGTGCGCTCTTTGGCCAATTGAGGTACGTACACTTTGGACAGGGCCATTTACCCAATGGGCCAGGAGATGAAAGAGACAGGGAACCGAGCGAGCTCAAAGGAATTGGAGTATCAGGAGATGAATTCTGATTACTTGAAGGCGAACCTGTACAACCATGAACTATTTTTGTTATAACGAAATCCTTTGTACCTCTGGACGCCTATGGTAAGTTATTATTATTTTTTTTTTTATAATTTTTGTTAATGAATAGCAATTATCCATCTTATAATTCTGTGCAAAGAACATAGGTATACAGGTGGAGACAACTTCTTCCTAGTTGTGAAATTTAAAGATTCTCGAATTTTTTTTTTGTATTAAATCGGCCTTTTGTTGCTACCAACCTGCTGTAGCGTTATTGCTACCGTTGTAAGTTACCGACTGCTTCTGGTGATGTTGTTGTGTTATCGCCGAAGCTGGCGGGGGCGTCACCGCCCTTGGCTCGGTCTCCTCGATGAGGGGCGCCGGCGGATGTGCTCTTCCCGCCCCGCAAAGGGTGCACCTCAGAGCGCGTGGCCAATTTTCGTACGTGCCTGTGAAGAAAAAGAGGTTGCGAATAATGAACACGACGTAAACTTATTTGCCGGTAATCATCGACGTACCCGAAAAGTGTATTAAAAAAGTTATTTAACTGTCAATTGCATTTAATTTTGAGACTAAAAAATGTTTACAAAGTTGTTTCGTCGAAAAATCCGCTGTCTCAATGTTAGGTTACAGGAATATAGTTACGCAACTGGAATATAAAGTACGGGTCCTATTAATATATTGTTATAAAAATTAGATTTTATGTTGATATCGGGATATTAGCATAAAATACAATTATTTATATGTAATTGGGCCTAACTTACATCTTGAGCAATTCCATTTGTCGCTTGAGCTCATGGGGAGAGCACGACGATTAAGTACAGCCTGCGTCGGCGGGCTGAGCCTCCCGCCTAGCAGCCAAGAAGCAAGCTGACCGTCCTACACGCGATAATAAACTGGGACCACAAATACGTTCGACAACTATCCTACCGTTCTTTTTCTACCTGATTCGTTGCACTTTTAATCCCAATCTCCTAGTATCGATCCACGACCTAAGGATACCTTTAAATCCACAGGTAATTCTGAAAACGGAAGCAACTAAAGCATAGTAATTGGTTGTTAGAAAACAAAGATAAACTTTTAGTCAAAAAACACATTTTAAGTTAGGTGAATTTCTGATCAAGCATACAAGTCAATTATTTATATATAATATATATTTATTGGTATATAGGTGTAACTATTTTTCAGATGCATGGTGAAATGTGTCCCTTTTAGAAGTACTAATTTGCCTTATTAAGCAACGCCTCATTTAGTATGACTCTTATCTCGCTATTTCTCTGTTGGCTCTGAAAGATATGAATACGGGTTTCTTTCTCCTAGGCCTTTGTAGTTAAAATCGAGAGAAAAGGCAAACCAGAAGACAAATTATTCTTGAGACTAAATAATCAAGACCTGCGTTTGTACTACAAATATTGACGCTGTTCCTGTAAACATTTCTACTCTGCCCCCCTTTTAATATTTTCTTGAGCTTAAATATGCCGATTTCGTTCGAACCCTGGCTGGGGGATCAGTCATGGCGCTCTACTATGCACGGAAAGTCACTGCGATAACCATAATAAATAACGAGATTTGGCAGTCGTGCCACCGGGCGGGAAATACTTTAGCTGCATCAGTTTTCGGCTTCGCGTTGATTAAAAGCTTTGACATTTTATTGAAGCGAAAGTCGGTATCTTAAAGCGCCCGTACCGTAGGCATAGGGAGATCAGAATCGGTTTACATGACCTACTTGATACATATATTTAAAACAAACAAATACAACGCAGCAACAAGCCAACATATCATTTAGAGAAAGCTAAACTTATTTCGTAACTACAAGGCGCGATCAAGGCCACATCTTATGTATGTTTCCTGTCCCCCGACTGCTGATTAGCTAAAACTCCTCGTCTAAATAAATAGTGAATCCTCCTTCTTCGTGTCTTCCACGTTCCTATACCTACTACACACAGCCAATAAATGGCAACCTTATACCGACGCCAATCAATTCCGATATCTCATTTCCGTCCCATTTCCAATACTCTTACGTATAACTTTTATCATGTTATCTAGACCTTCCAATATTTGTGGATTACTTTAGAAGTACATGCTTAGCGCTCGTATATCCTGTTCGTGTACACAGCAAACTTTTACTTTGTCCTATTTAATGTTGGTTTCTCCTTTTTTTGCCTTCTTATGTGACTAATTCACGGTTCTCATCCCGACAGCCTCGTCGGTGCTGCAGAGTCCTTGTCAGACTTCGGAGTCCAATTCCGATTCATTAATACTCCTTATCTTTGCTCTACCGGCATGCTACTACAAGGTATTAGTCGATCATAAATCCTTGCACTGCTTTTGTCCTTTAGCCTTACTAATGTAATTCAGTGAGTTCCCGTGATGTCAAGCAGGATCGGTACCTCAACGGCCTTTTGACCTTTGTAGTGCGTTTACCTCGTACAGGACAACCCTATGGTCCTCTGATTTTATTATTTTACGAGATTCACTCTATGGACATTTCATGATTGATGAGTAACACGGTATGATTTAACCTGTTTTACGTGCACTCTTATTTTGTGTCCGATATATAACACTCGTCATGAAGCTTTGGTGTTTTTCTATTGCTTAGCCTGATTTTCTCTAACAATCTCAAGAGGCCCTACGTAGCTTTCTATTTTAATAGCGCTTTTACTTCACGTGGCCTAGTCCCTTCCAATGGCGTTGCATTGCGCTTTTGTTCCTTTCCGCGCTTTTAATTTCGGGTTGTTGAGGTGACTCTGTTGCCATTTTTAGTGCTATTCCACGATTTTGTTTTTGTAAAATGACAGTTTTTATACGTATATTTATTCTTAGACTGCCAGGATCTCATGGGAATTATGGGCCTTAAATGTTTGTGCGGTAGCTTAACTGAGGATCATTGGTTCTTGCAAGTTGACAGCGCACCGCGTAAAATTATCTGCTTTGATCCACTATCGCCCATGAGCTCCCCATCGGCCCTTACTGAGCCCTCGGCGCTCCGTCTGCCTACGATTTACTCGACCTCAATATTGACCTCTCCTCTACCGGAAGTTCAATATTAACCCACTCAGAGAACACCCTACGCTAATCGCTAAAGTAGAATGATCTAGATGTCCCTTGAGTAGTGAGTGATAACTGCTTTTCTTTTATTAGTTTTATCCATCTTAATTTAGGCGCGACGAGCTTTTTAATCTTTAGCATCTTTAATCGCTATATCGGCATCATTCTACGATTTTTCTTTGCTCCAACTCCATTCATATCCAGCCGCTTTGTATGTATAGTCGTCTGGGTTGTCTAATCATGGGCAACAGCCCATGCACACTAGTGACTTGTTTACGCGGTCATAGACAAATTCCCATTCGTTTATCTGCGATTATTTACCAACTAGCTTAACCCGTCTGTCCCCTTTGCATTCACTTGACTTATGATTGTCACATAACAGAATATCACCATTGAGTGTTGCACTCTTGAATGAAAATACGTTCGTTTCTGTCCGTGGCTTAGCTCGTGCTGGACTGATGCTGTGGGCCATTCAGGGCTTTTTCCTTGATTTATTGGCTACTAGAGAGGTCTCTTGAAATGACGCTCCTTACTTGAATCTGGATCTGATACCCATCTTAATCTACCGTATACATCGACGCAACAGAACACCGTGACAGTATGTGACACATAAGGTCCATACTTCATAAATGAACAGACAAATAATCAACGAATTTTGAGAGCACCGATAATGAAATCGTTATGAGCGGGTTTGATAAGCGAATACGGTGGCAAAGGGCCGTGGCGAAAGGAAGGGGCGCGCGATACTATCGACGACGTTGTTTTGTATCGCCTACGAGAACTGAACATGAATCAAGTAAGCATAGTCGTGAACGCAAACACTAACATTAATCAATAATAGTCTATTACATTAATAGACAATCCATTAATCAGTGCAGAGGACAATTACGGATACAAAGATAGAATCGTATTGTAACCAGCACAGCGTCAATTAACGTTGCAGCGGTAGCAATTACTCAGTGTAGGTCAACGTTAGTAACGCAGCTTCTTCGGCCGACCGAGTAGTAATCCAGTGAGCCTGCCACACTAAATCGAGTAGGTTGAATGTAGCATGATGAGCAAAAATGTCCTGCCTATCAGTTGTTATGCTGTCTATAGCTTGAATTGTCCTTGCGAAGGATGGTAACCGTGAACGGCGATAAGCCTATTGTCCGTGGCATGCAATAACAAATAGCTTTCTGACCAGACTAGCCAGAAAAGACATGTTGCAATCAAGGTCGGATTCAAGTGTTGCTACTATAAGACGATAGTAGCCAATCTGACGCTGCTTTCTTTAACATTGTTCCTGCTGTTGCTACTGCTGACTCAGCCTCTAAGTCTGCCGCGTAGGCCACTGCGTTGTGAGTGCAATGGTATGATATCATAGAAACAGAGATCTTTAGCCTGCGATATATGGTTGTGCTGCTCTGGTCTCGTCTTCAGCCAAACAAACCCAGCTATTGACGATCCTGTGACAGAATCGTAGAAGCTATCGCTGGACCCGTCCTATTGAACTTCAACAACTGGAAACACATGATTCATGCTAACCAGTATAATAAATATTCTTGGTATAAACAAATTATCTTGCCGTCACGCCTTGCAAATAGTTATATCCGTCGTCATTGCTAGATGTAATTGCGTCTTATTGGTCATTACGAAGTAGGGTATTTAGAGAAGGTTTACTTTTTTCATTGTATACATTGGCTTTGTTGAAGTTGCCCGTTGACCAGTCAAATGTCGCACTTCATTTATCAAGTACGGTTAATAAAAACACTCGGTGTTAAGCTTTATGCATTTTATCTGAATCTTTGAAACGCTCTTTTCACACTCACAAAAAGATCAAGTTTTTGTATATTTTACGGAAGCTCATGCTTGTCGAAGCTATAGGGGACCTCAAACGGTGTCCTTCCGGAACGGCAGTCGCTGGTTTTCCTAGCGATGAGTCAGTCTAGCAGTATTTGTATAAAACTGCCTAAAAACATTTCATCTCTATGGTAAGTTTTTCGCATTGTTCGTGAATAAGTATAGTGGTTTAAGCTAAATTCTAAGCCCGGTGTAGTTTCAATGCATCCATTTAACCCTACCTATTCCTGCGGTCCAGTTGATACGCAACCGTAGCTCCATGTGTATACATATATACCGACAAATAAACGCAAACAGTTTTCTAGCGAACGAGTAACAACTCTAGAATCTCCATAAATGTATATTTTCGCCAGTGCGCCGCGTGCCAATTTGGTAGACGTACGAATTTTTACGGCTTGAATAGCGTTTTTCACTTTGCCAAACGCAAAAATATATACTGCGAGCCAACTCTTTGGACACAATGACTGATGATTGTTGCTGGTAAGCATTGCTGCTTTTCTTCTAGCCCATGCCAGGCCCATAAGTCATGTCTCTATAGGTATAACATTAAATGCAGGATAGCCGTTTATATTAAGTGCACTTCCAAAAGGCATGGACATGTTGAGCTTTGAATCGTCCAAGTGTTGGGCACCTGAGGCTACTTGTCTGGACTCGCAGCGGAAATAGCAACGGTGGCGGCAGCAACAGCAACGAGACGACAAGCCGAAAGTGGCACCAGGTACTACGCCTAGGCTTTTGACTTTGACACAGAGCTTGCCCTTTTGCAGTATATACCGACCGCGCTAGCAACGGCTAGCGCACACGCTAGAACAACTTCGGCCCTTTTGCCCGTTGTGACTGGACAGTGAACTGGAACAGGCGCTCGAGAAGGTCTGACGTGGAACCGGAAGGACGTGCCGATTGCCGATTTGTCGAGACAAACAAGTGGTTAAAACTCTGATGCTATACGCTCTGCAAGCTGCCGTTCGCCCACAAAACTCGATGGCTGAGTGGTAGTGTCGTCGCAGCTTAGATATACGAACGCGATCGATGGAAAGCCTCTGCATGAAATATTCCTCATAATTTCGAAGCAAAAATATAAACATATCAAAATGACAACAGCAGCATAATCTATTTTGATGTGGAAAAGCATACGGTAAAGTATCCTGAAAAAATGCTTGCACAGAACAACAATTTTAGCCATTAGCGAACGATGGCTCAGTCTGAAAAGTCCGCTGTACATTTGCTATCCTATAACATATATTGTACGCAAGTAGCCCTGCGAGTTTCCTCGGCTTGCTAATTAATAATAACAAAATAAATAACTCATTAACATACTTGTAACAAAAAAAAATTTATTTGATTATGCATGTGTGACGAAATCCAATCCATGCACCCGTCTGCACACAGCAGACCTCATCATCGACGAACGTGGTTTGTTTAGACAAATTCATTTTGGAACTGAGGTCTCGCCTTCAGTATAATACGAGATGGAACAGCTAACCTCCAGTTAATGCATATATTACTATAATTAACGACACATGAAATTTCTTATTTCTCGTTCTCACAGTAAGTGATAACATATCAATCAAGTGATTAATAAAAATAGGACAGACAAATTCAGCTCTGAATATGCCCGGTTTCCTTCATTCTTGCTATTACACATACATAATAGCCAATAGGAATAACTCAGATTTCATCAAAACGGGAACTTTTGACGTATATCTTCATCGTAATAATCATTAAGGACTTTTCAGGTCATATCGTTACTCGCATACGATTTACCTGTTACAGTGGCGACAATTACTCGCAGTCAATTGAACGCAACACCCATTTATACATTCTTGTTTCCACTGATAGATTTCGTTCAAAATGCTATAGCCGATAGTATCGTTCAACGACTATGTACTTTGCGGTTGTTATCGCTTTTACGGCGTTTTGCTTTATCGGCACTTTGACAGATTTTTATTCCATACAGGGAAGCAATATCATCTAGCTGGGAGATGATCGATCATCTTCGGTAGGTGATATACAGCAGATTTACTGTCCTCGATAGAACATATAGCCTCTGTATTATAGCATTGTATCATTAGTAAAATTATATAGCCATACTACAAATTGAGGCTATCTATTTAATACGAAAAGCCAACAAATACGCAATTTTCTCTAGTCAATGTATCATCTTTTCGCCGCACTCGGCATCATTCACGAGAAGAAAGAAGAAAAACCTGACTCGGAAATGCGGACGTCTTTATTGGCAAGTATGGGCGTCAGAACGCTTATTCGTTTGATCTGATCGTTCGCTCATGCCAAAACATTCGATGCAACACGAATTTCTGATCAAGGATTGCCTCGATCAGCGCTGCCTACCCATACGGGTGCAGCATGCAATTCCTGCTGCGGTCAATACTTTGCACTTGAATTATGCATAGGGTAAATCAAAAGGCCGTCCGAAACGACGTTCCGGGTGGTCGTAATTGTTAAACAAAATTAATTGAATCAACTGTTTTTTTTTCAACATCTAGAGCCCCTGTTAATTATTTGATATCCTTCGAATTTTTCAGCTGCATACGTAAACTTTAATTAGCATTGACTACATTTTGACATCGATGTTTCTTTTTGGACAAATTAACGTTTACAGTATGTTAGATCATCAATCGCATCAACTTTTCGTTCTATTCCACTACAAATGAAAAGCCATTGTTTTGTCAAGCTCTATAAGCGGACTGCGGTGGCCAGACACCCGCAAGCCCAAAAAAAAGCCTACGATCAGCAAAATTAGCCTTATTTTCCTACCGTGCTTTTTTTCCTTAATGCAAAAGCTTCTAAATAGGAAACTTCATCTCTTGAAGTAAAGTATTGCTATTGCGGCTGCCTTCGAGAGCGTACATTACAAAGAATCGCTTTTCTTTTGTGAATATTTTTTACTCTCCCTGTACCTGTTATCGTAATAATCATCATTACAACTTCTGCCGTTATTGTTCGGCGCGACCTTGATATTGGCAAGCATCATCAGTAACTGAAAAGTGACAGGAACCTTGAGATTACTTGTAGCAAACGCTGCGACGGCTGAATGCTCGAAAGTCTTCTTCTTTAAGGCGATGCACAAACTATGCCGTCTGCCTCTTTCGTCTACTCTTCTGAGGGACACACATGATTCGCTGAAAAAGGCAGTACTTGCGCTCGCTGTTATCGTTAGGGCTCAAATAAGACCAAAAGAACATAGCGATTTTTTCCTTCGCAAAACGTTCGCGCTTCAGAGAAGAATTCAGCCAAACAGCTGTTTAGACTCAAACGAACACTCAGAAACACGTTACAATTACATGAGCAACGTTATTATGGGAATAAATTCCGTTTTCTGTTACAGCCAAGTATGCCTTTCTACTATATTCGACGTTCCACCTCTATGTTGATCCGATTGCAGTTCATGCTCCAGGGTGAACGTTCTTCCTCTACAGCCGTCCTTCCAAGGTCTCATTCAGTCTTCTGGCTGGACTACCGCCTTGCTAATTATTCCTCTATAACCATACCTATATAAAGCACAAGGAAGCAACCCTCTTTGTTATATAGACAATGATTAAGCAACAACAATACTTAGTCAACTTAATGGAGGTCATGTAATGCGAAGTTTTGTTAGTCTGTTCGATACATTTTTCAACTTGTACAACAAATCTTGTTTTGTTAGCGCTATAACAGCTTGAAGCCCGGACCAGAAACTAATAAAATTGAGAATCACCAGTGGACTAATACGATTCGTCAATCCCTGTTAACAAAAAAAGGCGCGCTTGAATCCAATAGTAATACTACGACTATACGCATCTAGCCATCACTGACTTCTCATCACACTTGTTCCGCCTGCCGTTCGATGCCCCGTCCCCCATTAGGTATAGTGTTTGTAACGTTGGGCTTGTTTTATATGCGGTCGCGTCATCCACTCACTTTATGGCCGGCATTATTAAACGCGACGATTTCGAACAAACTGAACGATCCATACAAAAACCACGCACTTAAGTTATGCATGCACACCCAACTAATAGGAACAAGTTCTCCAGCGATTAACAATTCGCTCCAAAAACGCTGTATGCGACCTAATGTCCGCATTTGAAAACACAAAGGAGCATGGTGGAATAGCGATATGAAATGGGACCACCGTCGATAGTGACATCTGAAAATTCAAAGGCGGATACAAGAAGGTCGAGATCAACTAGGCGGCACTAAGGACAACTGCGCATAATGGCCCGCAGAAAGACTGTACTTGCCTATACAGGACACAACATGCCGGCCATGATCGTTTAGTGGTTCAACCACCAAAAACTACTGTCCACCAGAATAAGCGGATATGGGCACATTCTCTGTCTAGTTCGGTCTCTCTAGTAAAGTAGCTATCGAAATATTACGTGTTGTTGACGCTTCAACGAAGCGATCTATTTTGCGATTTAAAACTGTAATATTAGCATTTACCAGGACGGACATATATACATTCCGAGCATCACTCAAGCTTTCCCTATCTGCAAGGCATAGAGTCACATCACTGAGAGAAAATCGTTGTTTAACGACGATAAAAGCGAACTTAAATAAGGCTCATAGTGGTGCTTGATTCAAAACGCTGTGTGTGTCTTACTAGAAATTGAAAAATTGATTTCAGTTGGTACCAGATTAAATTCAATACTTAGTGAAAGAAAATTGCTAAGAATGCTGTATCGGATTGGTCTGTCGTGAATTAGATAATTATATGGGACTAGATAATTGGTTGTTAGGCCAAACTGACCTCGGTAAAACTACTTCCTTGCAAAACCTTTCGCTTTCTCCCTCGATCTCTCTCTCTTTATATATATATATATATATAAAGTTACTGAAAAGAAACTGAGTTGATGTATGCTGATATATGCAAAAGACTAGCTGCTTTGGTGCACTTCTAGCTGAGGACGTTGCTTTTCGCCGTTTGTCTCTTTCCTATGTCACAACCGAGATCAGCATCGACGTCGTCGTCACATCCAAAACCAGTTGACTTTGTTAGCCCTCATACAGCAATCCTTTGCCCTTTTTCCCAAACGTACAAAACTGTGCGAAAGGGTGGCATCCAGAAGCGTCTTGAAAAATCAGACTTAACCTTTATCCTACCATTATTTTGAGTCAGAGTGCAGCTTCCCACGAATTTCATATCGGCTTTCAAACCTTCCCGTAAATAAATTGAGCGACGATAGAAATGATGCCACTTCAGTAGATCGGCCGCACTGTTTACATTCACTATTGTAAGAAAATAAACTTGTCTTTATTTTGCTATGTAGCTGCATTTCTGCCTAGTTTTTCTGTTAGATGTGATAAAATTTTAGAAAAGGATGTTTATCTGCTATTTTTGTACTAAATCTGTACTAAATTTGAAGAATTTCTATTATTGTTTTGTTATTTTAGTTAGTGCACCGACAATGTGGCTTGCCGTATCTTCTTATTATAGTTACTCTTTTTTTGTCATTTTAACAGGGGCTACACAGGCGTCATCTGACGCAAACTGCTACATAGCCACTTGGAACGGGGCAACTACGTGAGACACGTTTCGACGAACGGAAAAATCGAAGGCTTGCAACTGACATTGAAGGAGTAACATTATTTACAGCGCTCTAGATGTTCGGACCAAAGATGTCTCATAAATAACACCTAAACCACCGCCCTACCGTAAGTCCTTGCCACATTGTTGACTCGAAAGGAAATAATTGCCAGGAAAGTGAACAGTATAAATAAATCCCATACAGCATTCTCGAATTCGATTTTGTCCCTGCACAATCAGAAACCAAATTGACAAAGCTACACAGCATGTACATACAAAAAACAATACCAGTATTTGAAATAGAATAGTAGAAACATTTAAGCGAAGCACTATGTGGAACGCTTGTTCAGGGAACAACGCCATGAATTTCAACACGTTTCTCCAACGTACTTAGAAACGAAATTCTAAGCATAGGGTTTAAAAGGCAGCAAGTCAAACTATCTAACTACACACCATAGAGAAAGAAAAGACCCAAAAAAATTCAAATCAACTCATAATTTCAGCAACTGAAAACACTACTAGATTATAACGTATGCACAAGCATTAACCGCTACGCATCATAAATACAATTATGCCAAAAGTCGTCGAGTCGATGTGTTTTTTTGTGAGCTACAGTCAATAGACTCACAACGTAAGTTCTCAGATTTATCACGATGCCGATCTCAGTGGTTTGACACACAATCATGCAGCAACCCGGGCTTTTCCGTCTATACGAAATATCATCAGAAGCCTGTCTCCATCTATCTATATTGTTGGGGGCACAGAGGAGTCCAATTAGATGTATTCATGCGCGGGCGAAGTAACAGATAAACGATGAGGCTCACCCTCTTCCTTTTGCGCTTTTAAATATAGCGGTAAAGACTTTCTTTTATCTCGAAGGTCATTATAATTGACCACGATTAAACGAATAGGAAGTTTTAGTAATTACGTTTTCTCCCCAATTGCAACATATCTGAGTCATAAGTTGTAGCGTACTATAACCGAGCAGCATCTTCTAAATATCGGCATGCGTAACACGTTATCATTTTTCTGTAGTTAACGTTTCATGTCAACAATCGAACCAGATATACTGTTTACGCTTTGTTTCTAGCATGGATTTCAAGGGATTCATTTTAAATAGCGGTATCTTTAAGCGACGATCTCTAATCTTGAGCCCTATCACTGACCGCGTAATCAGCGATAGGGCTACCGTGCGGCGCGTACGGTAGTACGCTGCAACGCTGAAAATAAAAAGTCACCAAGCTTGTCGTCAACAAAATTTGTTTGACATGTCACAATCGAGCGCTGAATCTGCGAAAATTCTGAGATTGACAAACCAGGACAGCATTGATATCCATGCGATTTTTCCGCACCATATATATGTATTCTATTTGCCGAATTTTGTAACGGCTGTATCAATGGAGGCTGCTAGGCTAGTAGTTGTTAAATACCAAACTAAATTATATTTAATCCAATAACACTCGAAAAACGTCTAGGGGTCGTATGGATCGTTTCAGTGTTGTCAGCGAGGTCGGGTAGAATAAGTAGACATTATTTTAGCGCTCAAAAAACGTATATACGCTGTGTTTGCCACGGTAAATAATAACAACAGAAGATGCTAGACGCATAGGAGCGGAAAACTTGTAAAAACATTCTAACATCAGGTTTAGACAAGTAGCTGATCGTATACAAATGTCGGCATTAGGACTGCCGTTAGAGAAGTCATAGAATGCAGTTGAAAAAAAAATCATCACTTCAAGGTCAACAGCGCTTTCCGTTCACTCTCAAATGACGTGTAACTTGCCCAATACTAGCTAATACGGCTGAAAATATCATAATAAGCGAGATCAACATAATGAAAAAAAACTATTAATTTTAATATATGAATAGATCGTTACAATCACACGAGATATTTTTTTCTCACGTACGAACTCACGTATTCACGTACGTATTCATTGAATGTTGCTAGTGAAGTTTCTCAAAGGGCCTGGCTACTGGTGACTCCGTCTGACTGAACGATTAACTTTTCCATGAAACCTAGCATCGGATCAGGCATGCCTGCAAAGTAGCCAGAAAGCACCCTCCTAGTTAGGTAATGTCTTCTTATTATATTTGCCAGTGGGTAAGTTCAGGCGATATAGCTATGTTTACGATGTATACACTGTGAGTCAGTTTTCAAAGGGGGCCTGTTTGAAAACAACGTACGAATCATTCCGCTTCGTTAAAAAAGACACTACAACTTCCTCTGTGTGCAGTTCTCTTCGAGCGTAGCCTCACTAACCAAATCTGCTAAATTTCCATAATTTTTTTCGGAAACAACTACGGAGGAATGGTTTACGAGCGCAACGATATTCTATGGCGCCAAGTATGCTGGAGAAATCAAATACATACCATCTATGTTAGCCGATATTACAAATACTATATATACTCACTGCTATGTAGTTTCCCTTGTACATGCATAAAAATAACGTTCTTTTAATCACTAAGACGTTTAGGAAGTCATTATCATTACAAACACCAGTGTATGATGCATGTCGACCGATTGCATGATGGTCATTATTATTATGAATTATAAACTTTATGGACATATAACACTGCATATATTATCAACGAAGACGCCCCTCGTAATTAAAAGGTGTTACTGCATCGATAGAGGGTCAGCGATGTTCATAATGTTAATGTTAAAATATATCTATGAATCCACCATGGATACAACCATTGCGCTCTCGGCTACATGCAACTACCCCTTAACCGTACAATGTCCTCAGCGTCCTCGCAAATAATAAGAGAGACGACGAAACCAATATAATATAACACATTGTGGTACCCCGCTGTATACTTCGAAAAGTTCCATCAATTCTGTATCAACTAATGTTAAAATTTATACTCAGGCAGACTTGTATATTTGTGCTGAGTCTGTAAGCCTATTGATATATTCCAATGCCAAAAAATCACATATGCGTTTTTAAAACAATTTATTTTTCCTTTTTTAGACTTTTTATTCATTAACTTAATAATTATACCTAATCAACACTTGGGAAATACAATAAGCTTTTATATTCTGTATTAATTAATAGAATCACAAGTTTATACGATACTGCAAAAGCCCTTTCCGTACGTGTTTCTAACCCTCACGTGTCAAATAATAGTTTTGTTTCCTCGAACGAATTGTTCTATAATAAAAATCTCATAAAAGAGATACCACTGTCATCAACTTGGGCTATCATATAGAAAGATGACTTCTGTCTATGGCTTGAGCACATCATCGTTAGCCTTATCGTTTTTCATGGATTTGATTTTTGCTGCACTTCTATATAATCTTCAATTAGATCTTAGTTATTGTCGCGGCCAGTAACACGGTTTATGATGGACGTCCGTCCCGTTAGACAGCGACACATTTTAAATATGACCAGAAATGGTCATCTGGTAATACAAACAATAAATAGAAGTTTAAACACAACGGTGCTGTAAGGGGGAGGTTAAAAACCACCTAAGATCATCCCAACAGAACCACATACGGGGATCGAGTCCCGCATGATGCGAAGCAATTTTTTTCGTTATGGATGCACATCCTATCGCTTTCCACGCGTAAAAGTCTTTTATAGATAGAGACGTTAAGACTTTTATAATTATAGTACATTAATGAATTTAAAACGAGAGTTCCTTCAAGCGCAATCGTGTAAACTGCTCAGCTTGTTCACGCATAGACTGAAGTTTGATATTGGCGGTTGACCGTGAGCCATAAAGCTCGCAAGAAAACGTAAAGCCTATGTTGACCATCAACTCACCTATTATGCTGCTTGCATGAACTTCATTACATAGCTGACAATATAGTTATAGCTGAGGCATAAGCCACTGTGAGACTAAGTTGTATGCGTTGAAAAACACAATACTTTTGATAAATGTAGCATAAAATAACAATAGTAAACAACAATTAGAACTTGATGAAGCTAATAATTGACAGCCTGGGACACAAAGATGGAGATAAGAGCAGACATTCGCTGCGTTTCACCGATGTAATGAGGAGCAATAACGCGGATGCAAATTTTAATGAAGCTGTTGTGGCTAGTGGGGCATAAGCGCTACGTTTGCTTGGGAAAAAAGTAGGTGTTCACGTGATGCTTCAAGTACGTGCTACCGTGAAGCACTTTTGTTGATTCAACCAAATTTTGATTAAAGTTAGAATGTTTGTAACGACACAGGGACGATAAAAGACAACATTAACTTTCTTAGCTTGGTTGTTCGGTAGTAACACATTGGCCTCCTAACCTTTGGGACACTTGATAAGGCAGTGTAGCTTGGAAACCGAATATAGACACTTTCAGTTTCGTGCGGAGAACCGCCTGTCTGAAACAATGCTTAGCGGCAGTAGTAAACTCGAAAGCATCTAGCTTACTTTAGTAAAGCACTATTGTATATCGGCGCGTTGCTCCAGGCAATAGCTGTATGGACGCTATTTTATTCCTCATAAAAAACAATGAAATTTATTCTGCACGGGTCGACTGAATTCAATGAATAGCCCGGGCGTTACGTAGTAGAAACTACCCTGAAATAAGCCTACACTAACAATGGTAATGCGATAATATATTTTTTCTTATTGCTACGATACACTCTCAATATTTCAATTCTAAAATAACGCAAACAAAGCCAGCTAGCTTATTACCGATCGCACTGTGAACTTTATAGGCTCTGACACTAATGGATTTCTTCAATATTCATAGCGGTTAACATGAATCGATCAATGAAGCGAGATGAAGCACTGTGAACTAAACACTGTCAAACAAATTTTATTTTTGCTGTTGTGCCATATATGTCTGTCGCTTGTGTGTACATCTATACAGAAGAAAGTGCTGAAGGTGACGGCTAGATGAAAGAGGGAGAAAAATACGCGATTTGCATGCGCTAGATCGTACGATGACGTAACATACAACAGCCCCATACTACCAACCTTATGCTGCTGCGTAACCCGCGTCGTCGGCAGCGAGTTATTACTCTGTTGCCGATTCAGATATACAGGTAGCATGCAACTATATATATACCAGTAGTGCCCAGTGTCTTGGGATATATTGCAACATTACCATTGTTTTTGCTGTACTGAAGCTATGTAATAGTACATCGTTGAGCACTATTGGCATAGCACTAATCGTCGACAAGCAGACGAGCCTTCATCGGCGACGTCAGAGCCTCGAATACATGTATCAACAACAACGAGGAAAAGAAGGCCAATGGCGGCAGAAGCAGCTAGAATTGTGCTGGCCACCCACACTTACGACTGCCTTAGAGACAGCTGCACACCGCCTTGCGATGCTTTTGGCAGTGCTACGCGTAAGAGCAGCGGCCGCTAGTCGCAGCGGCAGTTCCGCTGCATTGTCAGACTCCGTAGGGTGGCTTCGAAGACAGCAGTGCCATGGCCGAAGAACACAGCAAAGTACAGAAGCTCGAAAGGCAGATTGAGAGCAGTAACAACAACGACGACGACACCAATAACAACATATGCTAACCTGGACAACAGTATTATGACGGCAAATAGCAAGGGCGCGTGAAGCGCTCATAACGATAACATAACGGTCGACATTAAAGACAGAAAATTTCTCGCCGGATACAACAACGATTACCACTATGCCGCAACCGTTAGCAACAGAGCAAACGGCACGTGGATCAAATCCTACCCGACACGCTACTACGTGTTCTCGCGAAGCAGGCCGACCGAACAGCTAAGGACAAGACGACCAACGAACAATAGCATTTAATCATTCATCTTTGCTAAATCTTACAGAAGCTTTAACGTAACGTTGAACTGTCAGTAACTAACCTATCGAATGTCGACCCATTAAAGATCTATCCGGTGTCGGCCACACGTGCGCATAGAGCTTAACAAAAAAAAAAAAAAAAGCAGCGATAACAGCGTTAGTCAAGAGAACAAGACGCTACAGCCGGCTTGTTCAATGGAAGCGATATACTGCTTTAGCTGCAACCTGCATAGTTCCAGCTTTTAATTGGCACGAGATAAATGTCAGGCAGATGTATGTTAAGACCAAATCAGTGAGTCACCAAGAAGTAAACCAATTGATGATGCGTAACATTACCAGCAACTTAGTCGAACTATTATTAAACTATATGAAAACATATTCGCCTAATACATAGACGAAAGGTAAATAGTAGTGTTTTCATTGAACAGCATGGCGCGCATTTAACTCTTGTATGATGCAACCCAGTAGATTTTCGTGATTAATGAATCCTTAATGTTAACTGCATAAGATTCAAGCAGACTCTGCAGGAGAAGTGCGGAAATTTATTTCAAGCTAGCAACACCAGTATCACGCTCACCATAGAATCGAGCATTCGGAAAAAAAACATGAAGTAGATTGGTTAATCACTTAATCAGCGAATGGATTTGATTAGGATCTATGGAGCATGGTCAAGCAGTAGTATATTGAATCTATGCCAGACAAAGGTAATAAATATTTCGATAAATCTACAATTGGTTTCTCATGCCAAATGAACAAGTGGGATCACTCACTTTAACATGTCTTCAGCATTTCCGAACACTCCATTCCATGAAACTAGAGATTCTAATGTGAGCTACGTAAAAAAAAAATCAGCTACCGTCGGCCACTCACTCTTTCAGGCCGAAAGCCTTCTGGAGCCAAACCATCTTAATACAAGATTTAGACCTTTTATGGACATGAGTTGCCTCAGAACATATATATATATATGTAACTCAAACCTTCTGTAGACGCCGGCAAGAACAAAATGGTAAAATTCAAGTGGTATTTTTAATAGACGCTACGTTCATAGAAATCGTTAGTATCTTCTTCAGGTTCAATCACTCTGACAAACATTCCCAAAGATGACATTTCTTAAGTAAGCCAACAAGGAGACCCATTGGCGACTGCTCCTAAGTGACCCAGTTGTCAATGTATGACACTTTATCAAGAAAGGTCGTTCATCTCAATGTACTTGCTCTAGATGGGACAGGTAATAAAGAAACGTGTTTTGTGAGAAGATAAATACATAGCCTTTATATGTGGTTGTATTAAAGAGTAACTTTGTCCATTCACGCAGACTGTGTAGTTGGTGGGATTTGAAGTACAGCATAAAATCAAATCGGCCACTCGGTGAACCTCCACCACAACACTGTTAAGATCGAGATTGTGATTTTGTTCTATAAGCCCTTTGCAGGAGCTCTGGTGAGAAAATATACAGAAGTTTCTAGCCCAATCATTTTTTAAACTTGCTTATATTTTGAGAACGTTCGCTAAAGTTTCCAATATTTGCGTGACCGTGGTGATTGCTTAAAGAGAATTTACTTAAAGCATGGTACGCTTATAATAGACAGAGTTTACGTATTTCTTTTGTTCGTTCTACTCCATATTTTCAGTGTCTACATTTGTAATGATGCCGTTTAAACGTAATTTTAATCCACAACCTCGCCACGTCGATAATGCCACATCTCTTGTAGAGACCAGCAATGCAGCATCCTGGGTCCTTTTAGAACAGTAAGAATACAGTATCAAGCTTGAGATTTCAAAGTGATTCTTTTTCGTAGCTAAACTTCCAACATGTATGCCTGATATGCATCCTTAAAAATCTCTAAAAATGTGATCGCCATTTTAAGTATCGTGCATGCATGATTCCATGTGGGACTTCAGCTGCTAGTTTCAGGATACGCCTCGTACCTTCATGGGTCTCCACAATTATTTGACAGTTAAGCACAGGCAATGTGAGTTACATCGTAATTGTTATTTGCATAAAAACAGACAGTGCTTAGGTCACCTTTTATGAAACAATTGGTCACAACCGTGCAGGTAGTTATCCCTGAGGCGTAACGTGATCATGAAACGTGGGTGGCAGGTATGATCTCTCATGTCACTTATCCTGCCGACTTTCAATACGGACGGAGCTCACGATAACAAAACAATCTCGCGCTAATAGGTACTGCATGTTTTCGTATGTGGTAAAGAGTCGCCTTCTTCTTCGGGAAAGCCTCGTGAACTTGAGTGTTTCACGTAGTGAATTGCTTACCCCAAACTCCGAACTTGACCATAAAGCTATCAATACTCTAACTACACTGCTTTAATGTCACATTTGTTAAATTGAGATATACTCGAAAATATCTCAATTTGACTTAGGTACTCGAAGTAACGACGATACGAAGTACCTAAGTATAATACAAGAAGTAAACAAAGCTTGTTTATATACATAAATAAACTAATAAAGAGCGACCTCTTGGCCATATTTGAGTTAATTTCTCACCAACTGACAAAGTGTGACTACGTACTTTAAATACTACTTCATACATATAAATAAAAGGTGCGCATACATAACAATTAGATAATAATAGTTTATAAATAATAAAGTGATAAATAATAATATAAACAATGATGCTTTTCACTTTCTCGCAATCTTTTGGTCTAAACTGCTTATTCAGTAGACGAAGTAATATGAGATATTATACAGCATAAACGCGCATAATAATCGGTGAGACCACCGATTGCACTGCCAATGTTCCTAAGACTTCTAGGATCTAACAGTATCCTAGCATTTTCTCTCCGCCCCCTTTTTTAGTCCTAAATGCGCATCGAAGTGATAACTACTTGAAGAATCTCGGCGTGTTACTGTTTACAGTTGCCCTATATGTATATTATTAGCTACGTTATTACAAGAAATTTACTGCTCGACCACTCGGATCCCCGTAGGAAATCAGCACCAAATGATAGGCGAGCTCATAAAATGAGATACAGTGGCATAGCCGCAGTCTTCCCTAGTCAATGAATAGAAGAAGCATTGGTCAGGATAATGGATCAGATGACACGATTGACCTCATAGCTTGATTGAGCCGCGTTGATGATTCTGCCTGCAAGTTCTTTGTTGCTTCACTTTCTTGCCTTTAACCTACTTGACAAACAAATATTACGTCTATGTAAAGAACAATGCAAAAGTTCAAATAAAATATATATAGCCATTTTGAAAAGAATTATCGTATGACAGAGAGCTCTACCTGTAATATCAAGAAGTTACTCGCTTCACCGGTGAAGTCATCCGATACGATATTGTACTGCAAGTCTTCAGCGCGAAACAAACTACAACCTAGTCACAGAAGCTATTAGGTGGGTTAAATTCTAGCAGATTTGGGTCAAATCAAAGCCCGTATCAACCACAATCAAATATTTAAAATGTATTTCGTGCTTAACTTTATTTGTCAACTGATGACAAGCTGGTTTATCATTGGTTCTATATTATTACAGGGCTATAGAAGTGAAGCAGATAATCGTGCATCGCACACATTGTTTTATAACAAATTCGATCGATGTCGCCCACAGCATCACGAGTTCAGTTAAAAATCTATGTTTTTGTATCGTCGCAATTAGACATTATTAAAGAGTGCACGGCCAGATAGCACCCTGTAACTACCCTTAAAAAAACCGGAAGAAACTGCCGAGAGACTTGACGTTCTGATTTGGACTACTATTTAGATCCAGTACTATATCTACTGTTAGTATTTCTAATAGAATTAGTAGAATAAATATTAGTTTAATTTTCTCTCGCTTTTTTCCTATCACATCTTGGCTCTTAGTAGCAGTCGACTTGATAATACTTACGATTTGATGTGCACGTACGCCGCGTGGCTTCGCTCTCGTTCTTTACAATTAACAACGGAACAAAAATGTAATGTTACAACTTCTACATAGACTTAGTTTTATCCTTTTGCTATGACTTCGTTCAGCAACGTGTATCACTCTCACGTTATCCTTATTTTATGTGATTTTCTGTGGTTAACGCACGTTTTTTCCTTTTTCAACGCCTCAGTCGCAAACATCCACAAGCTACCGACAGCTGTGCACAGGTGAGAAAACAGAGTACTCCTCCAATAGCAGGCTACTGATGGCTTGCCAACAATTGTCTAATTGTTGTCAGATGTCGACAGCCTTTAGACAGTGATGATAACAACAACAAAAACAACAACGAGAGTACTTCTAATTAGCGTGTTCAATGCAGCAGTAGACGTTTTACGACCGAGACTCGCTGTTGTTGTCGCTGTTGACCGCCAGTAAGTACGAACAAGTGGGCCGTTGTTGTGGTTGATTTCTAGTTGACTGTTTGCCGTTTGCCTATTCACAGGCAATGTGACGTTAGGACACTTGCGGCCTGGTCACCCCTCTTCGGTCTATGCGAATTTACGGTCCATCTAGCTGTCGCTGCGGCTGCTGCTGTAACAGCGACAGCCACCATAGGCTCGTGTTGATAGTGGCTGAATTAATGCTACTGAGACAACACTTGGAAAAATGCGTGTATATCACAGTTAAAGAAATAGCGGTCGCAGTCAATGTCGCCACAGTAGCTGTTCGAGTCGAACTAACACTGCTTGAAGTAACATAGAGAAAACGGTAGGGACCGACAGGGACAAAGGCTGCCTGTTCCGAACCCCGATAACACCTACACATGCACTGAATCGACGATAATGCACAGTTCTTCGTCACACCTCGTAGGTACCGCGAAAAGCCAGCTAGCTTGCCGCCAGATCGCCGAGGGAAGTACAAGTAACGACAACAAAAGTGGTTAGGTGTCACGTAAATCCTCAGGGCAATTGAAGATTACAGCCGAGTCACACCAATACAGATCTTGAACAGGAACGAATTGGATGTATGATCGAAAAGAGACGATGCATCCAGTCAGCCTTCTTTTTCTTTTGCTGCTATCTCTTGTTCCGGTATCGCTCACCAGGGTCAATGGGACGCTTCGATACGACGCAGCGATTGGCACTTGACAATTAACAACAATCGACAGAATTCCATGCAGCACCAGTGAGGGCTACAGCGGCATATATACCAATCTGGTCGATCACACCTTGGCGAAGGTATCGTCTGATTAGGTTTACGATGTAGTCTAGTAAAGACGATGTTTCCCGACTCGATTCGATCTGATCCAATGATGGTTAATTAAATCGACGATAAAAGCAGACCAATCCAGGATGCAGATGCAAATTTGCTGTTACTTGTTGTTTCATTGAACTGATGTTGTTATTAATGCTGCCGGTGCTGCAGCAGTGGTATTGTGTCAGCTGGCCAGCTCCCCTTGACTCATATAGATTAGAAAATGTGGGCAGGCTCTGTTAATATTCGACAACTGTGCCCCTGATACGAAATGTAGATGCTCCTGTAGCAGATCGCCCCTGGCAGAGAAAGAATCTGGGTATCTATTTTTCTCAGCCTATCCAGCAAAGAAGTGAGCTTTGACCATCTGAGCTAAGCTGCTGACTAGCCACTATCGACACGGTTAACTGAGAATCAGGAGACGGAATATTTGCACATGCAGTTACTACTACTACTACTGCCGCCGCTGTTGCTGCTGCTGCTACTGCTGCTGCTGCTGCCGGCGGTTCTGATAATGATAATCATACTTTGTTAACTCTACTACGAATGGTTGTCGCTCACTTGACCGATAACAAACTTGCTTACAGACAAATGGGGTACACAACGGCATTCATTCTTACCAACATCCAACAGCCATGCAGGCGGGCAGTGAGCAATGAACATGAAACACGAAAGCCACGAAAAATCAACCATGAAAGCAACAAGCACGAGAATAACAGCAACGGCAACAGCGATGACGATCGGCGGTAGCGGAACAGTGTCACCATCGATGGACCATGTCGAACTGCTTTCACAACTCACCCCTAACAGTACAGCGTCCAACAGCAACCAAAAACGCCAATAACGATTGGGCAGCGCCCGCTTCGACTACAACTGCACCTGCTTGTACTAATGGTGGACGTTGATGCTGGGCCATGGGTGAGAAAACTGCAACAACCAGCACGACCCACTGCGATGCTGCTGGGGTCGCTTTGGTGCCTGATATTTATGCTGCTGCTGCTGCTGCTGTTGTCGTCGTAGGGTATTTGTCCGCTTGTTGGATTGTCTGTTTCCCGTCAGTCGTCTGTATCTGCGCAAGCACTACGCTGCTGGTGTTCGTGCCCAGATGCAATGGGCGGCCGCTGTAAATAGAATCATTTTATCCGAGACTCTCGCGCTTAGAGCCAGCGAGCGCCGGGACCAAAATGAGACTATTGGCAGGGGTAGCGTTTGTGTTGATGATGACGGCCACCGTGGTACACGTCGCTGCTGCACGGGGTCAAGACCAGCACCACTGCCGTGGCGGCTGTAGGCGCTATGGATGCTGCTATGGTTTATGACGGCGCGCTCGATCGACTCAGAGTTGTTCTTTGCAGTGAGCAGATAGGCGAGTGCGTTCGACAAGATTGTCGGAGGTACAATTCAAGATTTACTTAGTATTGTCATTTTATGCTGCCTTCAGCTGGCTGCTGTACCAGAGCAAGTAAATATCGATAGACAGACAGACAGACAGAAACCCGCCACAGCGACCAACTATCACACGTCCGAAAGATGGGACACCAGCAATGATGCTTCTGCTCTAACTTGCTCAGCTGCTCCGTTGCTCGTCGCTGATTGTACTGTTGACGCTAGCAACGGTTCAGGGGGGACGGGGGGCAAGGGGGTGTTGTGGCGCTCCAGCGATATCCTGCTTGTCTGTCACTTACCGCACCTCACTTTACTCCTGCACTCACACTGCTGCCCCGTCGCAACTACTTTATTCCGACAGCGGTCTGCTGTAGAAGCACACTGTGTATCGGTCCGCTTGACTGGCTACTATAATCCTGTCGTCCCAAAACAGAGGGACACACTCACTTGCTTGACGCAGACGCACCACTGCGTACTACGGCGGCGGCTGTGGCGCCAGGCCAGCTAGGCGAGAAAGATTTACACTTACAGCTGCGAGCTATAGCATCTATTGTGCGATCGCTGAGCCTACGTTTTAACACGAGGACAGCAAGATTTAATTACAACTGATATTCTTGTTCTTACTTCTACTATAGCACTGCTGCGTTAGTCGATTATAGGGCTTCAATACAACACAGAGAAAACCACGGTCAGTCGTCACCACAGTCGACCGCTCGGGACTGCCTGTCACTGCCAGCAATGCAACCTGCATAACGCACTGACTGACCTTCCTAGCTGCTGCTGCTGCCGCTGCTGCCTGGACACCTGGAGGTAGCGCAAGGGAAAAAGTAGCTGCGTACGAAATTATACGGGCCGTACACACACACAGACATGACGAACGATCATCAAAGATCATGGAAAGCTGCAACATAAACAACAGCAGCTGTAAAAACAGCAGACTTAACCATAACAAATCAGCGACGGACAGACTGGCCACTCAGTAGTAGCCTCAGACGAGCTCTCACGAAATTGGAGTGGCAAACAATGGCTATTTGCAGGGTAGATCCTGCCTGGGTTTGTGTATCCGTGTGTGGCAAAGAATATACATTCATAGCGATAGCAGATGACGTTGAAGTGATCGCGGAGCAGACGTTTCCGCAGAAACATACCAGTCATTGCCGTCTGCTTAATACTTGGAATATTCGTATTCAAATACGCGCTCACGGAAAGGGAGGCTCGTTGTCGAACAACAGTAGGAGAGCGCGTTTTTGAGCGCCTATTCTTCAAGGACATGCTGCACAGCCTTTTGTGCCTATTTGACACTTTGTATGTCCGGCCAAAAGAACCAGCAGAACACGCACACATACACAGAACCGTAGTTCTTGTTCGAGACAGCCGCGCGAAACATCTCACCACTTACCCGCAGTATGCTAGATCGTAACTGTAGTGCATAATAGCTAAATTAATGCCTTGAGTTGTACGTTAGGCGCCACTGTCATGCGCTAAAGGCGCTTACAAATAAACCTCTCAAGCTTTTAAACATAATAGTCGTTAAATATACTCGCAGTTGTTAACCATTAATCTAAGAAAGAACTGTCGGGCAATTTACGTTCACGTAATGGTCTAAAACGCTCAAGTTTTACGTCGGGTGCCACCGTTAAGCATTCCGCCAAACGCCTGGCTTCTTTCGGTACGAAACCAAGTGTACATGCTCGGATATGACCCTACAGTACCGCGTGTGTTTCATATTTAGCAAACAAACCAGATACCCATTGCGCCACCAGAAAAACCTGGCCATTGTTGTCCAACTGAAGCCTGCTACATAACTAAAGTTCGGCGCATTTTGAAACAACCTTTCAATAAAAGGCTCTCAGCATCTACTCCCATTACGACTGCTGCTGCTGCTGTGGACTGACTGGTATTATATTGTTATGTGGATCAATTTATTAAAAGATCGTGCTCGTTTGATGTGCGTAATTGAAAAGGATAATCTACATGGTGATGTTGAAAACCCGAAGACAATAGATGAAAACACAATGGTAGATATCATATTTTTTTAATCGACAATTTATTTTGTACTGTGTAAGCACGATGGATTTTAATCTAATGTGACGAAGGTGATAATTCAGGTTCATATTAATAAAGCAGACCAAAAATAACAGAGATTTTATTCTATTTCAACCTTTCGTTCGGAGAAAGAAGCCAACATTTTGCGAATCATTTACTGCATGAGGCCTTGTTATAGGAGCAGCCCGTTCTTGGTAGTTCGTGGTTCTTTGCTGCGTGGACATAATTAAGTGATGAATACTGCTTGGAATACAGAATCGTTAGACATTATGTTATTTCTTCAAGGCTAGCTTCAATTGGTTTAGATAGTTTGTGAAAAGTGAGTATAATTCGCTCTTCAGTGACACAAAAATAAAGAAAAAAACGAATAGTTTTAGCTAAGTGCAGTATTAAATTATATTTTCTTGTTATTATTTTATTATATTGTTATTTGTTTATTCGCATATTCTTGATTGCTACGACTAGATGTTACGACTTTAAGGCAATTACACGGATAGTTCCATCAGATCAATTCCAGAAACTAGAACTGATCTAAGTCAGGTCGTTCTAAACACGAAAGGTGAGGCAATCGAAAAGGCGGTATCGTCATAGCCCGCCAGGGGTGCATGTGCTCAGAGAATTATAAACAAACAAAGACGATCGCGACGAATCTTCGAAACAAGATGGCCGCACCCATTAGATGTCAGAAGCGTTCGAGAAAATCACGAAAAGATGTTTCTCTATCTATTATCATGGTTTGCTATGGGTGTACAAGTATGTTTCGCGGTCTTATGCATCGGTAAGTAACTGTTAAAGACCGAGAATAACTGCCTTTCAATTTAACACACATACGATGAGACTTTTCAATGAAAACTGTAGTAGAAAATTATTAGGATTCCGTTTGTGTGTTTGTATTTGAATGTTGCAAAAGAGCGCTGTAGAGATTTTATATGGAATCATCCCAGTCTTAATTAATTTTGTATAACTGTTCTGTTATTTTTTTTTTACTGTTTTTAATTTAACCAACTAATTTCGATGACAAGTTAACACATACCTACTATAAGTTACGATTGGAACTGCTGCGATTGTAAGATATACTACTCGTTACCTATATATTATTGAGGCTTGAAAGAATCATATCCTACATTGTTTCTTAAGATCTCTATTAGTTCAAGTCACCAACGTAATTCCCGTTCAAACATAAGATATAAATAAAACAGGGAAATGAAAGAAAGACATCAACGTAATTGTTTTGATATAAATAGTCCTGCAGGATCTCGTTGTGCATAGTGGGTCCTCATCCGAATACAGCTAGAATTTATTGTCCCATGTTTACTTTTATCTCTAAAGAAACAAAAAGGAATAACAGTTTCCTGCTATGGTTAATCTAGCTTCACTGCATCTTAATGTGCATATAAATTCTAGGGCTGCACTGTGCACTTAAGTTACTTCCTAGTAGTCGTTGCAGATCGGACGGTTCGACTAGGGTCTGATTCGTCTAAGGGTCAACTGATTATGGAACTGAATTGTGTGCTCGTTTTTATGTTGGCCTTTCTGCCTTCCAGCATCGGGTTTATATTATTTGGCTGAAATTGTTGAAGAGTTCACAGTTGCGACAGCTCGTGCTATCCGATATATGATATTTGTAAGTATTTTTAGAAACTATATTTAGAGAGTCCTTTCCATTTACGATGAGAATTTGAATCACCTACTATTTCAGCGAATTCCGTTGTTGTTATTGGGTCAACTATGGCCACACAACGAAGAAGGTGTCTTAATTAGTTTCAAGATACAAATGATTCTGAAAGAACGATAGCATCATCTTATTTATTAGCCAAAACAGTCATACATGCCTATAATCCGAACTTGGTGTAAATGGCCTTTTGCGTATTCTACAGCTTTTGTGGACAAGTTAAATTAGACCTTATCTAGGCGCTGAGGCAAGCGACGCTTTTGTTTAATTATATGATTTTGTGCATACCGATAATGCATATTCTTTTATAGTTACTATATTTTTTCCTTATTATGCATATATCGTATCAGTTAGAAATACATGTATATCTTTTTAGTATATATTGAATATTTATATAAATATGTGAAATATATTAGCAATTAGTCATTAAATATTGCCGGTTCTATAATTGAAGGGTGGATCTAGATTCGAATTTTAGCCAGGCACAAAACTACACAAATACATGTACGTCAATGGTTATATCAAATTCAACTCCTTGAATCTCTTACGACATTCGTCTTTATGCCGTTTGATAACGACAATAAGGCCTATCATATACCGCACGCAGTAGTGTACCGAAATGTTTTAATCTGTTTATTTGTGTATTCCTTGTAGGTTGTCATTTACCTAACAGTGTGTTTGTTATTTGCATTTTTCATAAACAGGGCACTATATTTATCTACTCATGTCTTCTCGTGTTCGAGAACTTCCCAACGACGATGTTGCTTAGCGGCTTCCTTAGCCAGGTCTCACATTTACTAGTCTTAAAAACATTCCCATTTGTTGACCCCATGTCGCCATCGTTCATCGCCGGCGGTGGTACGTATTAAAGTAGACGAGCTGGAAACCTGGCGGGCATGGCCAAATTACTTCAAAAAAAAGGTTATGTAGATTTGTGAAACGTTTGCAGTAAATACCCGTATGCGTATACATATTTGTATTTTAAATTATTAACAAATATCACTACTCGTGTGGCACTGAGATTGTGTCACGTCTGATACTAAAAGGAGCCCATATTTCGAACGTATCCAATTGCAGCTAATTTATTCAGACGCAACAAGAATTTACCAACGGATTTCACCTTGCGTCTGTTTTTCCTGTGCTCCCCTTTCCCTGTATGCCCTGATATGTATAACCTGCATAGTTCTCCCCAACTCAGTTTCGTGTGATGCTCAATGATCAGTAGAATTAAAGTAGCCGAAGTATGTTTTTCTAGTCTATCTTTGCTCCTGCTGTCGAGCCTGATTTATGAGCGGAAAGCATATCAGTTGGCGTCGAAACGATTGTTAGTGCATAAACCCTGCATGGATTCGATCGTAGAGCCAATCCGCCGTTTGTCGAAATCGCGATATGTGTTAGCGACAATAAAGTGGAGCTCGACCGGATGAATTCAGATGCGATTTTTCGATCTAGTGAAAAGGTATACCTGGATACGTCAATTAAATTCGTGCACGTATAAAAACGACCAAAGTTTCCAGATACTTAGAAATCCAGGTCGGTCACGCCATATGAGATGAGGATGCGTAAAAAGTGCAAGATTATGCTAAACATCCGTAGGCCAAGAAAAGGCGAAATGAATCTCAAATTATCAGTCCTCGAATCCATCGCGCATTCTTGGAGCCGGCGAAAGTGGACACAAGCTCTTTTTCAACGATTCTTCTTCAGAGGGCTCAGCGAACTTTTGCACTGTAACCCAGGTACACCAGACCGTTACTACTCAGGTCGCCTTGGTGTTGGCAAGTGTCACCCCATAAAAATCCATGGAAAAATCCGGAGAAGAGATTGTTATTTGGAGCGATCGGCTAGAAAATGTCAGAGTGATTGGCAAAGAAATAGAGTGCTAATTCTACAGATTAGAAGAGATGAGGCCTATGTATGCTGACAATGGCCCCAAAAGAGTGATGATCGAGGGAATAAAAAGTTTTGTAAGTTATATATGCGAATCAAAAGATAAGTAACTTCGAAGAACCGATTTGGCAACCGAAATTTTCTTAGGAGAAAATCAGTTAGAGAAAAGTGGACGGGCGGTTGACATTGACGCTGCTACTGCAAGATCAGGTTTACGCATGTTGGAAAATGACGTGTTTGGTGAGATACGCGGCCCGACGGGTGATTCCCACTGAATGTGCTACTTTGTAAGTTTTCACCAAAGTTATGTAGATCTGATGGTGGAAGAGGATGAAGTTCAATGGCGTTGTGATGATTAGTCGGTAGTTTTTTCGGCGGCTGAGACGGGGCCCGACACTAATGCGGGACGTAAGGTATCTAGAAATGACTAAATCCATTGCGACAGAAAGAAACAATATCTTTTCCAGTATTTATATGTCAGTGTAAAGTGCGGCTCGCGTAATCGTAACACACGGATTGAGTTCTGGTAATAGAGCTAGGAGGTAGAAATAGAGAGTAGAAATAATACGGTAAAACTGCACAAACAAAATAAGACAAGCTATGGAACTAACAACAACTTTTCGTATTACATTAACATAAAAGTCAAATTCTATTACGTAACCTATGGGAATTAACGAATAGTGGTCTATTATTTGTTTCAATAATTTGAGTCGGCATTTATGAAGCGAATGCGGGTCAAAGGCAAGCATTTATGTATCGTATTTGTTGCAGGTATTCGTCGTGTTCATTCTGAATGTGATGCGTAAGAAACTGCACGGAAGAGATATTTTTATATAATTAGAATAGTGACCGATTTTAATAACCGACGATCTTGGATAATAAAAGTGTTACCTATAGTAGATAATATAAAGCAGAAATCTATAATGTACGACAAGAAAACTGTAAGTTACATAAGGGCATATAATAAGAGAAATAATGCATGTAGCAATTGCATGAAACAATGCAAGGAGCCGGTAACAAGCACGTTAAAAAATTGAATTTGCACAAAGGTGCTACTTACACATACAATATCGCATTACTCCTGTTCACTATTTGTATTTGTTGAGTCATTTTATATAATTTATATTGGTATAAATCTCGGACCAAAAATAGCACTAACAAACATGCCTTATCGATATCTCTTGTTTTCAGTTTTGGTGGTGTGGAATCATTATCAGGCATTTTCGTTCTTCTCGTCAGTCTATTTTCCATTCAGCGAGGTGCTCGCCTACTTCACACTTTGCCTGTGGGCGGTTCCGTTCGCCTTTGTTGTTTCTTTATCTGCGAACGATGCTGTTTTGCCTACAAGAGCCGAACGGAAAATCCTTGGTACGAGACGGCAGTAGATGATACTTAAATAAAATAACGCTCGGATTGATTCTAAGTAGTATGAGTTATGATGATATTAAAATTCAACAATGATATGAATAACATCTCAAGATCGTTATCGATATTTTATATGCGATGCTAAACTATATTTTGTTTTATATATCCGTGTAATAGTCGAATTCTGACCATCTATGAAACACCTAGATTGCGGATTTGAAAGATATTCAATTCAGTTTGTTATTCAGTTAAAATGCGCTTTTGTTCAAAGGTAAAAATATCACACGGTAGTGTAGCGTCATTTTTTTATTTACTTTATTTTAGCAGACGCCATGAAGACGGCGCCAATCAATGCAGAACTTCTATAAACCAATTCAGTTACCTTGTGTAATAAGGTAATAATCATATTAACGAACTGATTATGTAACTAGTATTCCAGTAACGCCGGAAAGGTAATATATCGTTGACCCGCTGTCTCTTTTCGTATGCTTTGATCGGCAATCACCCATGAATCGGTATAATGACCTAATTTAGAACATCGATGGTTCTCTGTTTTAATCAATCATTTCAGATGACGGTGATCCTTTCGGCCAATCATTCAACTTCGCTAAACGAGGACTTAAGAAGTCCTCATTATTGACTTTGTTTAGATCTGCTCGGGAATCAATTCTGCCTCAACGTGTAAAGAGAGCATTTTAACAGCGAGAGAACAAGATAGGTAAAGAAGAATTTATCTTTTTGAAGATCATTGCGCGCTTAACGGTCGGCGGGATATGGATCGACGTCGACCTCCTTCAGTCGGCGTTTTGTCAATGTTGCATATGCCAAGGAACGACCATTAAAATGGACACTATTTAATTGTCATCAAAAACATCTATTCCCCCGGATAGAATACATTCTCACGATGAAAGATGTGATGTCATCATTTCACATCATCACCCTCTCAATAACAAACTAAGTAGTATTGGTGGCAGCTTTCGTCCATCACCCTAAAAAAGACGGATATACTAGACCGAGCGTACAGTCTGCCCGCGTGTGTGCATGGGGAAGTGTAAGGAAACGATTGCCTTAATTCTAAAACTGGTCTTTTTCATGGGTATTATTCTTAAGTCACATGAGCAAGGCTGCTTAGACATATAGGCCCTATGCGAAGACGTGCGTTGTTATAAAAAAAAGTACAGGCGCAGACGATCCCTCACCTGACATTTGGTGGTAGTGTGCCATTAATCTTTATACTATCTACTGTACAAAGTATCGTAGTAGGGGCATATTATTACGTACCGCTTTTATTTGTGGTACATTAAAGACAGTAATGATAACCAGATATTACAGTCACAGGGTGGAGTAAATAGCATGAACCTTGAACTTTTCGTGATTCTATTATTTCTTTAGTTTGGCATTAATTATTCCCACGATGCCAACTAATCAGATGGAATGGAAGAAGATGTTGGGTAGGCATGCAGGCTAGGATGTAGCTGTCGTTAGCAAAGGAAAAGTCGACTGGGGGGGGGCGATTGAGAGAGTGAAGATCGACGCCTAATGGACGCCGCATGAATGGAATTGTATATTTATAACACTACAACATAACAAACTAGACAATCGTAGACAATAGATGATATCCACTGTTAAGTTACAGGTTGGTAACCGTAGTCATCTTTTGCTGATACATACAGCTGCACACAATATGCAGGAGAAGAAGCACACTGATGCAACAAAAAACCTAGATGAACACGAAATTAGCTTGTTTTGTATATAGTCGATGGTTTTTTAGTGTACTGATGTTGTCCGCATTGTTTCGTTCTTATGCGTCAACAATGACCACCAAAGAATGTCTACGGCGCGCGTGACGGAATCGTGAATTGTCAACTGAGAAACAAAATAAAGCGTTCCGTTGAACTAGTAGTCGCCATTTTGTAGATCAGCATATTGCGGTGAAGAAATTAATTAAAACTTAATATATGCTCTGTTGTCTGCTGGTCACATTCGACTAGCATTCACTTTCAAGATGTAAATGTTTAATGATGGAGTTGAGCTTTGATGAGTAATACCATATGCGGAAAGATGCTAGAAGACGTCAGAGTGAGCGAAATGTCATCGTGTAGACTAGGCGCGATATTTACATTATTGCCAAATGGTCACACTTATTATGAATTCAGTCCTGATCTATCCGAGATTTATTTTCTGGGTTTACATACTATACAACTAACGATATAGTATAAGAGATAGTTTTGAAAAGGGGAGATCTGCAAATTTAGTTTAATAGCATCACCATGCATTAGCTATAAGCGAATATAATCTTCTTGAAATATTACCACCACTGGTATTTTGGGGAGCTCAGAGATGTAATCTAATCGACGATGGATCTATTCGTTGCATAGTAGTTTCCGTCGGAAATCAGTCTTTGCTGGGAAGTCTCTGAGACCTGAGCCAACATTAGTGAACACCAGGAGAATTTGGAATGCGCGAAAGGAGGCGGCAATTTATCAGTGTCTCAATAAATTTTTGTACCCTTGAATAACAAGAACTAGTTGGATTTTTCTAAGTCTTGATTAAGAACTAGTTAAGTTATCCTAAATAAGAGATTTTCCATTGTTGTGTAAATGAAATGTCTACTTATTTCTCAACCTGGTGAATTGCTTTAAGGTAGTAGAAGTTGAACAATCTAAACTACAATTAGATTTTATATGGAAGATGGGCTATCCGTATAAATGAATCAATGTGCAAGTGAATTACGCCTATTTTTTTTGCAAAAGTGTCATTCCTCCTTGCAAAATCAGAAAAAGTCGTGGTTCTGATATCAAATGGTTTATCAGTTGCACCGTCAATTTTAACTGATTAAAAGTAATACGGCCTGTTTGCCCTTCAGGGACCTAAGATACCAGACGTGTGTTCCATACGTCTGTGATACTCGACTGTTTGTTCCAAGTTATTTTGCAGAATGAGCTAACTTAAAGCTCATCAAAGGATTCACTGATGATACTACGTCCAGTAGTTTTATTCGTCTATATATATATGCTGAAAATAAAATGAAAACTACGAGTTAAAATCAACGAATTTACACTATTTTTTTTTAGAAAAACGTGAGTTTCATGAAAATGAAGATCGTAACCGTTTTCTTCCCATATAGACTGTCCTGTTACCCAGAGGCTAATGGCCTTGTACGTCTCTTAGCTTGTCGCTATTTAAAAACTGACTCATTATAATCAGTACCCATATGGCAATAGAATATTTTATAGGTTTCCATATACCGTTTAGTTATTTTAGAGTTTTATTTTGCACCTTCCATATAAAAATCGTTTTCGGCTATTTCACGAAGGATAGAGTGTGATTCACGAGTAAAAATTGGAGGCTAAATAGATATACTCCGTACTATGCACGCATTGAGATTCAATTCATTCAATAGTCCAAGTAGTTGACTAAAACAACTAGCGACCCAGGATGGGAGCCAAAAGAACGTGTGAATTTAGCGTAGTAGTTAGTCATCTTAATTACGCTAACTGTGTACTGCTATTAGAAAATGCCGGAGAGAGCTCTACTCTACCGCGGTACGTACTAGATATAGAATCTGGTGCCCGTCAACGACACGATTTACATAAGGAAGTCTTAAAAAAAAGTTCGTTTTTTGCTGAAGAAATGCTTGTTTTGGACCAAAAATGAGAATTACGCTTCGGTTTTTATTGACCTCAGACATGTTTCTCCCAGAACTACCTCAAACATCCTGCTGGAAGTTAGCGTTCACAATAAGGCCTTAAAGAAATTCAGCTCATCTTTTGCTCTTTTTCTGTACGTGTCCAATCTTTGTTTAAGAAAATGCTAAATACGAATGTCAATACTTTTACTCTGGTATAGTGGTGTTTACAATGTTACTAAACGCGTACGCCTCTGGAGTGGTGCAGTGCTAATGTCCTTGCATATGGACCCGAGGAAAACGCAGGGTTCTTAAATTTCGAATCCAGGTCGAGTCATATTGTGATTTAATCATAAACTAGAATAGCAGAATGAAAGGCGATGATTATAACGCAACGCTAAACAGCGGTACCCAGAACTATTGCAGTATAGACAACTGAGAGCCAGCCTCGAACGTCTTTAAATACAAATGAATATACAATTGCGTATCACACTGGTGATTTAAGGGCAGGATATCATTGTGTCTAATTAATTTTTTTTTTTGTTAATTTGCACGGTTGATTTGTTAATAACGAATTACTGAAACAGAACAAACAGAGTTAAAGTTCATAATAAAAATCTTTGCCAAAATGACTTGACGTCAGGCTTTTTAAATAAGCGCAATCTGGACCACAGGTTCCACTAAAAACAGTTATTGGATGAAAATATTGAAACCATTGTAACTGGTAATCGCCATTATATTACTGTCTGGTGTTGCGCTTTGTTAATGATACGTTTTTTTTTCTTTTATTAGATCCGGTCATTTTCATGAAATATAAAAATATTAACTTCGCTCTTAAATATGTTCTATTCCGAAATTATTTTCACTTTTGTGTTTTGAGGTTAGTCAATGCTTGTCACGTTCTTTTACAGCACAAAGCCGAAGAATAGTCCCTGATTGTGATTTGAATTTTTTCTCACGCACTTTTGTGCTAACTCTTTTAGCTTATATTGCATATTAGGATATTTCTACCTTTCCAATCTAGGGGCACTCGACATTTTATCGATTTTGTCGACTCGGGCTGTACCACTTGGACTTCCACCATACTTCTATCTGTATAAGTACATTTTTTTTTCAACACTGTCAGAGCGTTCGGTTTAAATAAAGGGTGATCCACTTGGGTCAGAAAGCATCAATTTAATTTGTTAAACTTGGCATATACATATTTATTGTAACTTGCGCCAATATAAAAATTTTCACTCGAAGGTGTGAGCAAAACGTAGTAATGTGGCACAGGTTCATTCTAAAAACTTCATGTCTTTAGTATAGCATTCCTTTCGCAGTTTTAGACTGCCATTTGTGACAAGCGAACAATTTTTTTTTCAAATCACGAACTTCTCTACTGTGTTTCAGGAAGACTGGCTAATAAAGAGCACATGCTTCGTAGGTACACCAGAACGTAATTTAGTTGTTACTATCTTACTTACGCGATTGTATGCTTCATGATTTCTTCACGGAATCGATGAAAAATTTACAATACGTTGTGCAAATACAATAGAGAAAAGGTGCTCTAATTTATTAAAATAGCCTAATCCTTGATACCGACAAATTACGTTAGTAACTTATTATTACGTTAGTAACTAGTTAACGTCACTATAGAGATCTTTCATTATGAGTAATGGTAAGATTTAGAGGTATTACAACCATGGGCTATCGACGAAGGTCTGTAATAACTATTTGAAGCAATAGATTTTTCCCTTAAAACGAAGATTTCGTAGCACCTAAGTTGGACCAAATTCACAAATGGGCTGCTCATGGCGGACTGTCACGAACTGATGTATGTCATATCGGAGCCAACACCGACCCAGCAAAATAGAAGGCCTCCTCTATGGTGGATTCCTTTATACAACATATAGTCGGATAACGCAGAGCCGACAATAATAATCCGATATTGAATCAAATCTGGCTGTAACCGTATACGCTTCTGTGGCATTTTCTACAACATCGTGTTATGTATACGAGGGACTGAGATTTATCAGTTTACGTGAAAAGATTGCACATAGATTGTCTATATTGACAAGTTTGTCGTTTTTTTTCTCTGTATTTTGCAAACATTGCATTTTCTCTCTCT
>NW_019212992.1:134226-200471 GCF_002532875.2 Varroa jacobsoni | reverse complement strand
GACGGACGTTCGGCTTTACCCAGAGACAGCGCTTGAAAGGAAACTGAATTTTCAAAAACAACAGCAATGTGTTGCTGTATACATCATAATATCTAAATTTCTCATATGTATACCAATTGGGCACGTAGAGTCATTTTCTCTTTACAACTGCTGAATTGTCACTTGGTAATAATATAGCAGCTTTATCTGGTCCATTATTATTAAATATAGTAATAGTCGGCATGAACCCTCAAAGCCATAGATGTGTATCATGAAAAATGGACCTTGATATATAACAATCGATATTCTCCTTAACAGCTTTCTAATAGGGACATACTCTGCCGTACAGTGAAATGGTATGTCTTATATAATAATAGTTAATTATAATAGTTATAGTATACGGGCTTCATCGAAGCAAGTTACTATATGGCTATTTACACCCTTGATGTCGAATCGAACGGGTTTACTTTCCCTGATTTAATGCTTGCATCCATACAAAAAAAAAAGCAATGGAATTATTCGTATTCACCGTCATGTCTGCTAGGAGATGGTCGTGATGTATAACACACAATGTGGTGCTACTAAAAAGTGCAGGTAATGTTTATGTCCGTAGTCATCACGCTTTTTAGGCACCAACGGCCGAGATAGCTACTGAACCCTTGAGGTCGATAGAGCAACAACAATACTCTATTAGACGTTCTGCCTGCGATCCATTTCCTGCCTGCTTCTATTTAAACCGTTATACACTCATCCTTTAATGTAGAGAATGTCGCTACTGTTGGCTGGAATGGCGGAAGCTCACAGGCGGTCAGCAGCAGCTTCTCCAACTGCTCCTACTGCCAGTGATGATGTTATTAGTCGCGCCATTTCCAGGCCGAACGTGAGGAAATAGAGCGATTTGGATGAGCTTCGGGGGTTTACTAAAACCCTGGCTCTGCCGGTTGTTATCAGAATGAGCTCGAACAGGGAGTCCGTATTGATTGGACTTTGGTTCAGATGCTGCAGATTGTATAAAAAGCCCAACCCTCTCTACGTACTTTTCCTTTCTAATTAACGACCCTGCGTTTATTGAGGTTCTATCGTCTTTCACGTCTCCACACATTATAGTTCACAGCGAAAACATGCAAGCAATTTTCCTCCTATATGTTTATGACGAATTAACTGATTTGCACAAGTGGCGACAGCGGTGGCTGTTTGTTTTGATTCGCCTACCGAGAATATATATAAATAGCTGGGCTCATGTACCCTAAGGGTTATTCGTTGTCGATACAGAAATATGTAAAAATGCACATAGGCACAGGGTCGTAGAAGGCCATTGGTGAAACTAATTTATGATTTGTTTATTAATACTATGATTTAAATTAACGAAGCTAAGTAAACGTATGCTTATCAGCTACGTGTTCCACAGCGATTTCTTTATTTTTTCTATAAACACGATGTATTCGTTTTTCACTAACTTTCATGCAGTCTTAATACTATTCATTTATTGTCGTATATCAGCAAAACATTCTAATTTATCATAAAGTTTTTTTCTAAACGACAAAAACCTAACAATAAATTGAAATAGCATTTCACATATAGGTCTTATGACATTTCATAGTTACCGCTCTACACCGTCCCTTTTCCCCCACCCTCGTAGAAGCAGCCCCACTAGCGTGTTTCGTAAAGAGCAGCCAGGCGGTTATCGCTTGAACGTTGTGGCAGGCGAACTTGCCGTCAGCGTTCGTTTTCTGAGCTTTTTGCCTCTGTCTCTGTTTTATATTGCGCCCTCAAGCTGATGTGTGATCCTTGGCTTCTTTTAGCCCACACAGCTTCGCACCGCAGTACTGCCCGATAACCCTGCTCTCATGCTATGCCGTTTTAGTCGGGACAGAATTAGCAAAAATGGGGGAGAGGGGGGTAAGAAAATAGGGTTGTCATGGAGAAAAGGAGCGAGAGGGAAGTGACTTAGGCTTTCTGTTGAGGAAGGCCCTGCTCTGCGCTTTGGTGGTCGGTAAGGCTGTCTGCCGCTGTTACCATCGCCTCCGTTATAAGGAAAAGTAACTACCGTTGCTTGCTTGCCTATTTGCGTGGCTGCCTGCTTGGATGGCCGCCGCCTAAGGCTTGTGACGTTCCGTCTGCCTGCTTTGTGTGTATCTCCTGTGATTTCCTGTTCACCGATCTACTTGTCTGGTGGGGTTTCGTTAGCGCCGTTTCGGTCTAGCCCCGGCAGCTCCCTTCGGCTGTCCTGCCTGAATCTGTCCTCGTTGTCAGGTGCTTGGCCTGCGAGAGCAAGCGGCGCAATGAGGCCGCTGGGCGCAGCGGTTGGGCTTTTCTCTTCGTGGCCCGTTCATTGCCAACGTTTCTGCCGACGCTGGACGGCGATGTGACACTGAAAGCGGAACGATACACGCAGGAGGACGACGACGGTGACGAGGTGGTGGTTGGCAGATACCGGCGTCCGTTAAAGGGTAGAAGCAGAAGTAACAGCTTCCGGTGTGATGAGTCCGAGGTGGAGACGGGAAGATATCAAGTGCACAATGGCGACGATAGTGGGGAGTCAGAAGTAGGACAGTAAAAGTTGCTTATGTGTCTCTTGTGCTGCTCAATCTGTGCTTATACCTGTCTGTCTTCTGTAGGAAGAGAAGCGACCGCACAATAGTACAATAATAACAGAAGCAGCCCGTATTGGAAATAAAACGGGCAACAAAAATCTCTCCAAGTGACAAACCGTCAATAGGAACAGATGAAGAAGAATATAGTCGCAGCCTAAACTTTTACCGACGATAAAGGTGAAGATCGAAAATAAGGACTATTACTAGCAGCAGAAAACCGTACTTTTTTAGAAATCTAACAGAACCAAAAAAAACAATTTTTGATTGAAATGTTTTCATAACGTGTGATTCTGTTCGCATGATGAGAATGTAATAAACTATTTGACGTGACGCACCGTAGGAGCACACACGGAGGCAGCATTACGGATTCCTGAAGAATGAGTTCCAGTCGATCAAGCTGTTGTAGATCCATATCGCTGTAGGCGTTTTCCAGTGCCTTCTATTATTGCCACGCAGCAAGAAGGTAGGTGAGAACTCGGTGTAAGCGAGGATATGCTGAACAGTCCCGTATAAATAGTCACAAATACCTAAATGTGATCGCTGTCGATTTTCTAAACGTATCTAAATAAATTCGTTTGCTACTACGCTAACTAATTGCTAACGTTGACCACTTCCATATTTCTATCAGATGTTCTTTCACAGAAAAGTGCTACACCAATTATCGAACGCCTAATTTTTGCTTCACTCACCTTCAGCTTTTCAAACTATAAAAAATCCGTAGTATGCTTTTGCCTCTCATCGATATGGTTTTTTTTTTCACATAAGTAGAGGTAAACTGCCAGTAGTTATAGTTGTGTATTACAGCAAGCATCCTTCAACAAGCTCTGTTGTCCTGATCGCCGGTAGTGTCGTAATATCCTTGGCATATCGTTCAGCCAGTTTATAATTTGGCTGTCGCCTACAACACAACAACCCCTTCGTCATCTCTTGTACCTTCCATGCTATCCTTATCATCGACGTTCTTATGGAACTTCATGGAGCTCAGGCTGCCTAACTGAACAGCTTTGGATTCGTTCATATAGGATATGTATATATATGAATAGGCGTGTGCATACCTGCATTTGTCTATATAGCGACTACCAGAAAATTTGATATTTTCGCGTTTCATTATATACATTAACGTAGGCGATAAGGATAGTGTCCTCTGAATTGCCGGCTTCACGTTCTATAACCCTACTAGTTCCGGTCTCTTCAACGTACGGGTGTTCTGGTTGAGAACGATGTGCTGGCGAGTTCTGTTACTTCAATATGTCGCATCGATATCGCACAGCCCGTTAAATTGCTGGCACCCTTCGTAAATTATTGAACAGGCCTCAAACCTCTGTGTTCCAACCATGTGACCATGTCTCTTATCGCTGACACATACACACACACATACACGCATGCTTTTGTCATCATGGCCAAATCACCTCGTTGGGACAGGAATGAAGGGTGCTGGGGTGGGGGCTAAATAATGTAGGCTTTTTGGATGTCTGTTCTCGTCTTTTGACAGCACTTTTAACACACTGATGACCGTTACGAAAAAAGAAGCTGTCGTAGTGAAAGCACTGCGCTTCGTCCCATCTGGTCGTACCCGTGTGGTCATTGGCGTGCTGCAGTTTAGCTTCTGTTCATAGATCGATGAAATGGTGCCCATTTTGTCGTTGGTTCAATTTCGATGTCGGTCCATTTGCCGTTCACATTAGGGCAGAAGAAGCACGAAAGAGGCGCTAACGAGCAGAGAATCGAGACATCAGTGCTTTATCTATGTCGGTCTGTGGGGCTTACGCGTTCATGTGTACGGCTGCCTGTGTGTCTGAGATTATAGGTAGCAATAAGGAAAAAAGTAGAAAAGATGACCAGTAAGTCTTTTGGGAAAACAGTTTTTGGCCATCAGCAGAAGCGGCTACCTAGAATGTACTAGCTGGACTGGCTATATATAGATGGCAGGAGTACGGTACTGCCCCTGGAAGACTAAAGAGACGATGTATACCACCGGAGGCTTTGCGCATCTTTGACTGGGTCTTAATTAAGTGACAAACTTCGTCGCCGAGTTTGCCTACCCCGGTAAGTTTCCCGACGTTTTCCATTCATTGATGTGAAGCCAATAAAGAAGATAGAAAGACAGCCGCGTTATCGGGCTATTTTCATCGGTCTGATTTCTTCATCTTGCATGTCCCCAGTGAGTCACTTTCAGCCTATGTAATACGTAAAAAGTACCTCACAAAGAGTTACAGGTGGCGATCGAGAGACTGAGACAACGCCAGAAAACGGCAGCCACAGTTGTAAAATAATAACAGCAGCAGGGTGAAGCGATCCATTGAGGCTGCCATTTATATGAGGGAGATTTCGTGTATCGTATGTGCATGGCAATGGAAGAAAATCATGCCGTGCTGCTCATACATTGTTCGAGAGTTAATGCTTACGGGTTTTTCTGTAGTCTAAGATGCATCTATAAAGTACGTTTATCGATGCGTGTACATATAATAACTTCCAATGTAAATATATGCCGTAGTTATATACGCAAAATACATGTACATATAATCACGTTCACGAAGTGCGGACATCTCTCAAGTTAACATTGGTGCTATTTAGTAGTAGTTGTATTCTAGTCAGTTTAGTCTTTAGCAATTAGGAGACTTTAAAGGATAGATACGGTTGCCGATACAAAAAAACAAATGTCCCGACCTTTACGTCCGTTAGGTCAATTACTGTTGCGTTGATTCGTCAATGGCAGTACTAAACGCTAAAGAGCTTTCCAACTTTCTCCAGGTCGATGCATGCTCGAAATAAACCTGGAACTTTCTTCATGGAAGCAAGCTCGCAGCCTAAATAGCGGATGACGTCCACCTATATTTCCACCCATAACTCTAATTTGGTTTCCTGCGGCCTTTCACTTAGTCTCAGATTGTTCCGCAAATGTTTTGTTTTTACTTGCTACTACCACCGAGATCTACACATGTGATGCTTCCAACTTACTTTACCTTTCCATTAACCTACTACGTTTTGAGTATTCCGATACGTCACACGTCAATGGCTGGATTGTACTACTAGTACTACTACTAATAATTGTAAGCACATGCTTAGAAGCATACATTTGTTTACGTCATACACATAAATGTTGACAGCGCAATGATGGAGAGTTACAAAACAGTCTAGCCAAGTCAAGACAAAGCCCTATTTTTCTGTCTTTCTTTTATAAAAAAAAATGTCCCTTTCTTCAAAAATGTCAAAACGAATTCGACAGCGCTCCGCATTAAAACATAAGCCAACCTAATTACTCATGTACATCATCCGCAGGAGTCCAGCTTAACGTAAATACCGCGTTCTATCGCGTCGTTTAGAAATATATACGCCCCACACCAATGCCGGATCCCTACTTCTGGTCTTGTACTTCACAGCTGCATAGGATTTTCGCACGTCGCTGCATCCGAACGTGTCTCCTGTCCTGTATCGACGTTCAGCCCGTTTGTTGACACATATCCTGCCTCCACTATACGCATGCCGCACTACATGAGGGTCTGTTCCACTTCGTACGAAACTGTCTTTTTCAAAATATATCTTTTTTATCGATATCTCTCGTGCTCTATCTACTATATTTGCCTGTTCTGTTGTCACTGATCGTCGTATTTTTTACCGTTTTCTCCCAATAGCTGTTCGTCAATACCAATTTCTCAGCAGCGTTTCATTCGCTCCTGATATTCTCATTTGCCTCTCTATGGAAATGCGTTTTTCAGATGCATGTTTATGGGGGTAGGCGATATTTTTTTCTATCTCTTTGCCTGTGTCCTTGTTTGTGTCTATGTTCTTGTTTCCCTGAGTAGCAGGGGGAGGGGGATGGGTAATGGCACAAGACACAACTACTCCGTGTACCATTGTTTCATAGACGTGGCTATCTAGCTGGCACTGCCGCCGTATGTAGGATACGGCTGTCGCTTTACTTCTTAGTCTCTCGGCGTGGCTTTGTGCGTTCGTTTGTGATCGACTAGGTCAAACGATGAAGAGGACGAACAGAGCTTTGTGTGCGACCCCTTATGGCCTGTCCCTCACACATGTTCGTTCAAGCCGCCTCTGTGCCCCCGTGGCTTATTTGCATGTGTATTCCGTACGACGAAATTGTTGTTAGCTGTTGGCCGGCCTTGCGCTCATGCGCGGTTCTCGCTTACCAGCTCTCAATTTCATGCTACTCTCTTTAGCCCACTCGTTTTGTACTCTCTATCTCGCCTCAGGTTCTATTCATAAAGGATCTTTTAAGAAGGCAGGGAAATGTTTGCTCAGTAGCGTGTAACCGACAGTTGCTTTCAGCATCGTGTCTACGAAGTTACATTAACGCTACCACTTATTATTATGATGAGTGTTACCGCTTCAAGCTTTATAAGTATTATGGACTAACCGGTTGCCTACGTAACCGGTGGTGGCAGCAGTCTCTAGTGCTAAAGTTACCTATACAGTCGCTGTTTGCCTACACGCGTGTCCTATACGCTTAGTTCGGCCACTTCGATATATTATGACAGGCTGCTGTCGGTCCTTGTAGTGCTTGGATTGACGAAATACGTAACCTGCAGTAGATCATCCGCGGCAAGACTAAACTAAGCAGATCTTCGCATTTCCAACAGCATTCACGACCAATCGTTTGTGCTGTTTCCAGATTACGTTACCAAGGCCTTTACTCTGTTATAAATGTTGCCGTGCACCTACCGCAGAAAAGAAGTGAATGCAGCTGCAGGATTGCTTTTGCCGATACACATACATGCTAGCGTGCGCATAAGCCAAAAAGTGTTTCCTATCCCCATCTCTTTCACCACGCGTTGTCCGTGAGTAAATGACGAAAGGAAAAATATACGGCGTAAGCCGCATCAGTAATCAATACGGTGCAAAAAACATATACGAACATGGACTAAAACGAAAAAAAGTTTTAAAGTTTAAAAGAAGATATAATGTTCGAAGCCGACCGAAAAATAACAGAAATCTAACAGGAAACGATGGCTACAAAGGGTACAACGGCGTTGAATGACTGAATATGGCCATTCAGTATTCCAGGTATTATCTAAGTTCTTTAGAGATTATAGCGATCCCTATTGCAGATACTAATCCGTCACCAGCTATATTTTCCGTTGACCGCAACTTGTCGCACGCTGCTTCTCTCCTCCTGTTTTCTGTTTCCCTTGTTTATATGAGACTTGTAATGTATGCTTAGTTAACAGGCTGTTAAACGCAATAGGACAACATAAAACTGACTCATCTACCCCCAACTACTCGTATGCCTGCTTGCCCATCCGTTGATTTTACCACTCGCTCGCGGTTCGCGTTCAGTGTAACGCTGTGCGAACCTCATATGTGTAAAGGTAGCTTTCTTGGTTACAGCCTACATGTACGTATGTCAATGTGTAAGTAAATTAGCGGGCATACGCATAATAAATACATATATACTGATAAATCCACTACGTGAATACATGGATACTGGTAGAACGCTAGAGGGTTCCTTTTTGGGGCCCAGAAACTGGAGTGAGATTGATCCACACTAACAAAGTGTGATTGGCAATATAACATAAAGACAGGCAATTAATAATCAAAAAACGATGCTAGGAATGCCGTGGGAGCAGGTACAGCTAGAGTGATGAGGGTCTGATTGATTAAATATACGTATAAATATGGGGCAAATGACCGTTACGTTGCTAGCGTGGAATGGGGCAGTTGTCTTTGTCAAATCGAATCAAAGGAACGGGATGATGGGCATGCAGCGGGCCAGAAGGAATCACGAGACTAGAATGCATACGGCCCTCGTAGTTGAAAGCAAAGTTCTCCGCAAGGCGTTGGCAAAATCACTGATACTTTTTTATATTTAACCAGCTTACATACAATTAAATCGCTTTGTGGGTAACGCTTTTTGTATTTAGTTACGGGATCATCTTCATCAGACGAACGTAAGCATTACTTACTGTACAGTTGGTAAAATCAAATAGACGAGAAGTTAACGGGAAATATTCAAGGTCGAAATGCGCTGAGACGCGTTAGGTCCAGTATTAGACGCATCTGCCACGTATTCGAGTGCCATGCTAGCCCCACGTCTCATTACCCATAACGAAAACTGGTTGTTTTGACGCCAAACGAATAGTGGCACACCATTAAGAGAGTGCAATAGCCAACAATAAAAAGTTACGTGAAGGGCGTGGGGTTATTGAAGATAAGTGGCCGTTAGCGCCATCGGCACCCTTAGTTAGTGCTCTGCTTTACTAGATGTCCTTAGACGAAATAGACGTCATATAAGCTAGTAAGGCCACTACCACTATCAATCTCTTCTAAACATCAAGTTATCACAAATGACTACACCTTCAGGGCACAGAAGAGTCTCTATGATTTCTGGCGGCCTGTTAATATGTTCTAATTAAACAGTCGAAGGAACTGAAGAAAAGAAGCTAAATTTTACCTCTGTACGAAATTTGTTAAGCTCTAACTTCACGACCGCCTAGAAATTGAATGATTTTGTAATTATCGTCTTTTTTACGAGGTGCTTTGAAAATAAGTTGTTGATGAAAGTTTCTTTCAGAAAATATATTTAACGACTGGCTTTAAAAAAATATATTTAACGACTGGCCTTTTAGGCCAGGGCCTAAAAGGTTTCGACCATTCTTTTGGTCCCGAGTACGAGGTGCAAAGCTTTGGTTGTACGGCATGAAACTAGACTTTTTCGAAAGACAATTAACGTTATTATTAGACGTTAATAACTTTCGTACAGCTAATGTATTTTATGTCTTTGTGAAATACGTCAACGCTTCATACGGCAAAGCTGCCAGATAAAGCGTTGCTGAATTGGGGCCGGATTGTTGGCTTCAATAAACGTTAATGGCGTTCACTAAACCTATTTGCAGTTATCGTGCAGAGCACAAACCTTTCCTCAACTGAGCTGCGTACAAGCAGCTTCTTTCACACAGGTGCACACAACTTGCATGCGTTCTCCGATTGTCTGATATTAGTATCAGAACTTTTATTTTATTCAGACATCTCCTGCATGCAGACTTCTATTAAATAATTTTGTATTTTTTGTTCAGTAGTGAACGGTTTCAAAAATTGCGGGCTATAAAAAGAGCAGGTTTCGGTGTAAAGTCATTTTTATTACAGGACCTGCGTTGCTCTTAAAATGTTTGCGATACGAACTGCATATTAGTGGCCTTTTACGCTAAAATTGTTTTCAGAGAAGACGGCTCTAGAACTCAATAAAGGAAGTATTTAAATGCTGACCATTCTAACGCTGTATACCCGTCGGAATAAACCTAAGCACGGGTGAACTTTTTCACAGACTATACGGAAAAAGCGTTTGTACTCTGTGGTCGACCATATTCGACGGGCTTACTTGACCTCATTGAATTATAATCAAGCCATTACTTAAGGTTACGCAAATACAAGCAAAAAAAAAAAGTTCATAAACCATACACACGGATCTTCAAAGCTCCGCAAGTGAATACCATTGAACGAACGCAATCAGCACTGACGGACTTTCCAATGAAGATTCGATTCAAGAAGGATTAATCGTTGCTATTTTCTGATTTTCGCCATTTGCCCAGTTACGTATTGCTGAAAGAGTGCAGATAATACAGATCATAGTAGCATAACTAAGCTAGACAAACACTGTCCTATTATTATGTCAATATTCATCGTTCAGAACATTTCTAAAATATCTATAAATCAAATTTAAACACCTATCCGGACGTAGAATATACAGTTCCTACCATGATTAATCCTTTGTTATTATCTCACGACGTAGCGGCGAAACTCACTGGGCTGTATATAAAGCTAACTGTATTAAAGCTATCAAGCAATGTCTGCTGTATTCAATAGCTAGTACTTACTAAGTGTTGAAGGCTTTAGCAGTTTGGTCTATCCTCGAGGCGTGTGGGCGGCCAGTAACGTCCTCTAGGAAAACCTACGACTAGCAGACTCCCAGCTACTTGTCGTTCCCAGCCGGTATAAGCCTTTAGACGTCACTACTCCGCCTGGTGACGCTATTTGCCACGTTGGCAGAGGCACGCAGTGCTGGCACAGCGCCAAAATTACGAGTTGAGAACCGCTGTGGAATAGACCGAAAGGAGAAGCCTTTGCGTCCAACTGAATCCCTACGAAGCGCGCTTCGCGCCAATGTGGCAATGATTAGCATCGTACCACTGACGAACAATAACTACAACATTTCTATCGGCTATATTTTTCTATATGACGTTTATATCCGAAATAACTACTGCACCGATAAGTTGCAATACAGAAAGCGTAACTGCGTACCCTAAGTTTTGCAGTTGTACGCCAAATATATGTCAAACCCAATGAAACCAAGCTGAGCTAACAAGATTTGGCAACAACGTTGGCAAAAAAATCGTCTTGAATGCATAATATCGTTTATATAATATATCGACACATCAGTAGTCGATGGCAGAGGCAGGTGGTGTTGCCACGAGATAAATATTCTGCTTTCCTGGGAAGGACATATTTCCATATTCTTATTTGACAACAGATTAAGTACTGCGGGTCATATCGTTATTATCTATGTAATGATGAAACATCTGTAAAAGGATCAGGGTCATGCTTCAAAAGGCTAGCCTTTACGGACAAGAGGTCAGACAATTGTTGTAGCACCCCCTTTGTATTTATTTGTTAAGCGTAACGTTTTGGGGTCTGGTATAATTAACGGCTACAATGTGCGTACGTCGGATGAAAGTAGATGTTCCCCATTCAGATCAATTTAGCAGAAAACCTAACGTCGGACAATTAGATGGCGACGTATTGAAAGAAACATTTCCCTCCAGTTTAGAGTTAAGTTTAATTGTTTAAAACCCATGCATCCACACGAAACGGATGTATATGTCTTCTCAGTGTGTCTTATGCTTCCTTCATAATAACATGCCGGCGAACGGTTCCGAACACCCAATAACAAGTACAACGAAAACATGAAACCGTATCGCGCTAGAGCTACTGTCGCTCATTAACGCACAGCTGAGCTGTACAATAGATGAAAACTTATGTGCAAAAAGCGGCGACTAATTATAATGTATGTGCTCCCTGGTGCTCCATGCTTCTGCACTCCGAAAATACGCCTGAATGTTACTCACTTGCAGCAAAGTTTACGCATTGCATTGTTCCTTATTTACGTCGCGTGATTCCGTCTTCTGATCCTGCAGCTCCATCGACTGTTCGAGATCGTGCATATAGACACCTTGAGACTTCCATAAGTACCTGTAGTAATCCTGTGGTTTGCTGACTTCACGAGGCTTTTCAAGGGAACGCGTTTACGTCAACTAGTTTCAGTCCAAAGAAACTGTGTCTAGTTTTTTCAAATCACGCTAGCGCAAACTTGCTCCTATATTTACAAACTAAATTCAGCTGATCTTCTACAGCTGGATACCAAATACGTTTAGTTTCTGTTTGCTCTGAAAAAGTCAACATTATAATAAAAGCAATTAACAACCTGGCTGAATTAACGGATTTGCATCAACTGAATAGAAATATTTGGCATAAACGAGTAATAATGTTTTTTACTTAAACTTGGTTAGCTTTCTGGGTTGTTTTTAGGGTCCGGCTTCGTTTCATTTAGTGTTTAATAAATTAAACGCCAGAGGAAATAGAAATGCGCGTAAATTCAATTGTACATTTTTTTCGATTCAAAATAATGGTTATTATAGAGTTTGGCTAGGATTCTACTGCACTTTTCCACTTTGTCGTGAAATCTATATTTGTCTTAACAAGCCGACTACTGAATGTTTCTTCATGGCGCTGTTTTTGTAGCATGCCTGCCAACATAATTATCATTATCATGGGTTATCAACGACATAGACGTAACGATCGCCAGTTTAAGCTTAGGATTCATTATGGGTATCACGACTACCTCTCAATAATCCAGTGGGTAGAAGTGGGGGGTATAGAGGTTCACAGGGATCAAAAATGGTGGTGTAGCAGCAAATAGTCCCATGTAAACTTGACATATTTCACTCCTATGACGATTTGCCGTTTGGATTTAGCTTTTATTCCTTCCTTTTCGAGTTAGAGGTTTTCTGTCAACAGGATTCTTTCCTCTGGTTTACTCTTTAACTGACTGACGAATTCAAGTAAACAATGCATCATGGGCGAAAAAAACAATGTCTGATATAAAATCGTATAACATCATCGTCTTTATGTCTTAGTATCTCTAAAGTGTATCTATGTCGTTACCTTCAGTCTAATGGGACTCCCCTCAGTCACGACATTAAATCACCGAAAAAGCTAAAATCACTAGTTCTTGATTTAAGTGGATGATAGGTGAGCATATAATTAATCAGTTTTGTGTGGCCGGTACCGTATGACACAACGTACCGTCAGTTACCAGTTACTGACTTCTCTGAAATAAAAAAAAATCGCTATTTTTTTGTCAGTTTTTCTCTCGCTTCGACTATAACTTCGATATCTTTTTTTGTTAGGCTATTGTGCCAGACCCTCTCCGGTTAGGTATAAACTAATGCACGTGTGTTCGACCCCTTCCAGTCTTCTTAAGAGTATCTTTCTACAGACGTTCAATTGAAAACATCCCGTATCAAAAATTGTACAGTGCCCCAAATAGGCTGAGATTGAAAATTCTGGTCAGCGTAAGTGGGTGTCGTAGGAAGAAAAAAGGAATTGTAGTAGCTCGAAACTGTACGGTCTTCTCTTCCAGCTTGCTCATTGACCAGCTAGCGGGTGAGAGACTATCCCTCTGTATGTTTCGGCAGTCTATCGATAGGTTTCCTTCGTAGTGGCTGCCAATGTTACGCAAAAAGGTTCCTCAGGTTTTGTCACTTTTCTCTGACTATGACGAATAGGACAAGAGTTAGACCGCGAGCGGGAAAACGACCGCGAAAGAAAAGTTGAGAACCTATGCAGCGGAGGACTGACAGTAGGAATACTCTTCAGGGTCTCTGAAAAGGCTTTTAGTATCGACCGTCGTTTCATGCAGGAAAGTGGATCGAGGTAACCCAATAGGTCACGTGAACAACCGCTGTTGCTAATCCTGATTCTGCCATGTTACCGTTATTGCTACTGATGCTGCTGCAGTCTTGGAACTGCTTGCTGTTTAATGGCATAAAAGAAATAAGTATAGAAAGAAGAAGCGCCAGGACGTCAACAACGATGCGCGTTTTTCAAATGTATTTTGAATAAAATCAAATCGGACTGGGCTGCTTTTCCTTCCCAATCCTTGCAGCAGCCGGCTTGCTCATTTCTAGTCCGTTTTTTTGAGGAGTGGCATAGCAAGGGCCAAACGTCAAAGAGGCGCCCGCAGGAAGGGACGGTAGACTGTGTGACAGCAGTATCCAGCTGACAAAGCAGTGCTTCTCCAGCTGGTGAGCTTCTTCCCTAACACTCACTTCACACTCAACATATCGTTTCTGCCGCCATATTTTGATAAGTATTCAAGCATTAACGCAAACCGCTTCTGCTTTTACCTGCCAGCTTGAGATCTTCTCTTGACTAGAACTTCGTTCCGCGGTTGGCACATGTAGGCTCTAGTCACTCATGACTCTGTCTTTATCGTCACCGCCGGTGCGGTGTCTCTGGCCAAGCCGCGTGGATTTCTCCGCGCAGCAGTCCGTTCCATTGAAGAGGGATTCCCCGAATAACGAGAGAAAAACGAGTCTTACTGATTGAAAGACGGTGTACTTTTTCCATTGACCTTGGCGGCCTTTTTGGCTATTAGTCTTGACTTACTTAGCTCGGCGGCGATGCCATAGATGATGAGGGCCTTAGCTCTACTGTCGCCCATCCGAGTCTATTCTTGCCTGTTGTCACTACCCATTTTTCCCTCTTCTCTCGTATTTGCGTTTCCTTATGTATTTATTTATAGTTTTTCTTGCCTTTCGAACGAAACGAAAACCTTTTTTCTGCTACTGCTGCCACAATTATGAAGGATAGGGTATATATGCTTAGTTAGTCAGGCTGAAAACTGGTAGTAGGCGCTAGTTTAGGTTTTCGGCTTCATTACGTTTGGAAACTCACTTGCATGTACCATTTGCTGCGGGCCACTTCAACTGATTCACTGCGCACAGTTCAGTGCCTCGAAGCTATAGGACTTTGCAACCTCCAAAGCAACCGTCTTTAGAGGACTCTCAACCTGCTTGGGTGCTTTTTTCCAACAGAATATTTCAGAGGCGGGTGTCGATAATCCTCAGGCGGCTAAAACGAGGGGTACAGTCGCTCATACGTATAAAAATACACTCGAGGTTTATCGTGGGCTGGACAGCCCAACTGACCCAACTTCTTAACAGGGAGGCATCGTTAAAATATGAACGGAAACGAAGATGTAAGCAAGAGGATGGTTCCCGAAGGGAAAAAGCGAATTGCGACTAGAAGAGTCGCTGCCAGTTTTTAGAGAGACAATATTTTGCGTGGAAGAACATGTTGAACTTGTTGGCAACTGTATGATCGCCAACTAATATGATCGCTTCCACTACAATGTTGCATATTCGATATGTACGATACATGCATATCACTCGATGCCCACAAACGCGATAGCGTTCGCATACATATGTATAGAGAAGGTAAAAAAAAACTAGCTATTGGGAAAAGCCTAGATTAATATCTCTCTAGTGATGTTGCTCAGTCAAAATGGTCAGCAACCTCATTCACGAAGTCAGGACAAAACGAGGTCAAGCTGACACGGCTTCCAGGATTTATCAGTTTTCGATTAATTTATGGGATTGATACTGATTTCAACACGTGCATTAGCCATAGACACGAAAACATCTATGCAATTCCGATCAGTTTGGCAGAACCTAAGACTCTTGAATTCCAAAGTTTACCACAGGACCCCTTATTAGTCGCAGCAGTAATGCAAGCGTTCGGTTCATTTACTGTGAGATAGTGCGACAAAATCTGTGGCCGCTTGTTTTTAGTGCCTTTGCTTAATTTTTATTAAAGCATACAACAGGCCAACGGGGTAGAGCTCCTTTAGTCGGCCATGTGTTTTCTACAGAAATAGTCTTAGCTTTGTTAATAGATTCTCAAGCATAACGCAAAAACAAACAGCAAACAAAGTCAGCATGTGTGATATTGGTCCTTGAATTACAGATATCTGTTGTGTCGAGTGAGCTTGATTTTTTCCTACTGGTCCGTATTATAGACCGCCATGTTCTTCGGACAAAATAGCACACACAATGACAGATACGGGCTAAGATACAACCAGCAATGTTTGTATCCGGTGCCGATTAAGCTCCGTTCGACCCGAACGAAGATAATGTTGTTTAACAGAACGTATTCGCGCACTTCGAAAGGTTTCCAAAAAAGGTAGTTTCAAGCAGCCCGATTAACTATTTCCCCGAATCAATTCTATCACAGAAAGAAGTACATCCAATTCCGAAGGTCGGATTTTTACCGGATGGCGCTATTATTATTTGGTAGTTTCACTACATTAACATACGCCGATTTATTAAAAATGCTGGTTTTCAGTCTTAAATGCGAAGGAAGTTTGTATAGCATTACATCCAGCGTATAGAAGGAACCACTATTGTGACTTCGAAGGTAGGAGGCTCTGAACAGAGGCAAAACTAGTTACTCGTTTTTGCAACGTCGCCTATAAATATGAATTTAGCGAAACTCGGCTAATACAACTATGTCGTGGATGAGGTGATGGAGGGTTAGAAGTCAATACAACAAAAAAGCCATAATAGGACTAAAGAGCAACTAGGACCTGCATTCTATAAGAGGTACATGCAGCACACTACTAAAAAAGCTAAAAGATATTTGTTGACTGCACCTAATACTTTTTAGTTGCTAATGGTTATTTAGAGTTGGGCGTAAATACGACCAAACACACAAGCAGGATTATTAACTCCGAACTGTAAGCTCTTTTCGAACGGATCCTGTATAAAAAGTCTTACAGCTTCATCTGAAATATGGACCCTCCTAAGAGGGCTGTAAATGTTTTATTATGAACTTGGTTTTGGTAATCTCATGGTGACTGGCTCTAACAAGATTGAATGCTACTGTCTTTCGAACACCAGCGATTCTTTTGATCCATGATAGAATATTTACTATCTGGATTCGCTGGTCCTGTATCTGGGAAGTCAAATAGATCAATTGATTATGAAAAAATTTTAATTTAATTTATTTTTTAAAAAAACATTTTCCGATTACGCAACATCATCCGAATCCGTGGATGCTGGCCACGCACAAAACTAAATGTATAATATGTAGAGCTGTGCGATTCGCCCAATCCGGTGGACCTTTTAAAGTTTGCAATAATATCTGAATCTGTCCCAAAGTAAAGCCTAAGCGTACTGAATGCGCATTTTTTGTGGATGAAAGTCCCACAGTATTACAATCTGGTCTGCACAATGCATTAGCCTACCTCAAGGAAAAAAATTAGAGATTCCCTATGTGGATAAACGATCGAGCATTTTGCATTGTGTATAGAACAAATTTATGGTCAGCTCTTCGGGTGACGCCTATTTGACAACTCAGTAACCTAAATGGGTCCCTGGCTTGTGCGAGACGGTGTTATCTCTGCTCAGAAAAAAGCGACAAGAGATGCGAATTCAATTCGGACTTGATTTAGATTATCACCTGTTTGCCCGCGCGAGCCGCAGTTGCTAGATCTATGAGTAAATGTAAAAATCGCGAGACTGCGTTGAAAATAACGAACGATGGAAGAATTGACCATTTTCAACTCATTTTAGAGAGAACGACACAATTTCCTGTTAAATTTCAATGTTTCCTAGAGAAATGCATCCGCTTAACGCATGATCTTCACGGCGTTTAACCTCCGTCCCTTGTATTTTTACCTATAGCAACACACGTGCTACAGGTGATAAACAAAATAATCTGCAGCGCCTAGTCTTACGACTAAGAGCTGGCTTGATCATGATGTAATTTTATTTTACCTAATACTACAGTATGTTTTTAGTTTATACCTACATTTATACGGTGTTGTTTAAGTTCTCTGGCAGTATCCATCTCGAATACGTTGCGGCTATATATAGCTCATGATTCATTTACAATACATATGAATGACTGTTGATATACCTTGGCACTAGAAATGACAGAGATATAACCAGCGACGTGACCCTATCGGCATCTTATCACTATGATTGCGGTTCGCTCCTCGTCTCTTACTTATAAGCGCAACATATATATGGATCAATATCCCATCAAGAGAAGCTTACAGCCATAAAGATTTAGGAATTAAGTCCGAGAGTACGTCGCAAAGCCGTCCTCATATTCGGAGGAAATCTGGCAACCAATGCGAAACGATGTACCAGAATTGACTAGGGGGTCAAAGGGTCTCGAGTTCTGTAAATGAGGGATTCTCTCGTTTGATTGCCGCTTAGCCAGTTCTACGCAGTTGGGGCCATCACGATGCTGTCTGAGCTATTGTCGACTCTGCAGACGAAGACCGGATAGCCACATACAACCTCAGCGTGATATTGTAGCACAAAGGAATATACAAGATTTAGGCTGCACACGTTTCCCATAGCCGAAAACTACTTAGTATGCTTACGATCCCTATAAGCATGTACTCGATACAACGAAGGAGAACATACCAACTGCATAAAATTGAGGCAAATTGTTTACATCCGTTGTTCCGTGTTCCACTTTTCATTGCCATCCAGGGAATAGGGCTTTTTCGTATTTTTTTTTTCTTTGCATTTACAACGAATAATCAAACAGTTGCAGCGTACTCCAGCTGGTTGTAGAAAAAAGATACATTGATAAAACGAGGCGATCCTTCAGCCGTTATTATAGCATGCCTAATTATCATCTGCTTCGACGAGAAGCGCGGGTGGCGTAATGCTGGATCAGAAAATCGACACTGAAAGCTATTGTTGTTTTTAGTTAGCATAAAAACTGGCTCAAAAACATTCAAATATATGCGATTTGACAGATATGCAGGTAGACGGATAAAATGAAGCTAAATCTAACAAATCTGCATACAATTTTCGCAAATAAATTTCATCTATTTCTAATATTTTTAGAAAGGTAAAGACGAGGGAGCATTGCTACCCACCAATGAAAGAATATGAATGATTTGAAGAAAATTAGCAGAATATCTCTATATTATGTGACGCTGTGACGCCTATTCAATAATTTGTCTAAGTGCTGGTGCGTGATTCGAAGTTGACGACTTTTTTTTTAAGTTTTCCACCTTTCAATCTGAGAATCTGAGGTTAAATATGTGCATATCCTGTAATTAAAAAGAAGAAATCGGGCTTTTTTTTTGGAAAACCGATCCAATATAATTTACTACTTACCAATAGAGAGTTCTTAATCTAGAACTAGAATTTCACAATCTGTATCTTTTTGAGACAGGTAAAAAGAATTACTTCCTTTCCAATCTAAGTACAGGCAAACCCATAAATAGAATTGAAAATATGAGTCAGATGTCTTATGAGCAAGTCACCAAACAGATCAAACAAAGGGCATTCATAGAAAAGATTACTATTTTATGATAATATTTAGTATCACAAAGACTGCTCGAATCTGTGATGTATACGACACGTTTCAAATATAGTCCAAATATTCATTTAATACAATACAGTTCATTTTTGAAGTCTCTGTGTGCTTCAGCCCCAATGGCTATTGTCTATGCTCTCCGATAACTGCGCGCGGGGTAATTGGTTTTGGCGCGCTTTTCCCTTTCCCTCGTCTTTCCCCATGACGGCCGACGATTAGCTCTCTCCATCATGCAGTCGGGGCTGTCGCCTCTTTCCGCCAGGCGCATGCTCTGTGTTGTTGTGTGTGACTATTGCTTGATCGGGTTGTCTACACGCAGTCACTAGCGGCTTCGTTCACAAAGTGACCAGCAGCAGCGGTGTTTCTGTTGAAAAAAACTAACGCTGTGCAGACCGAGCGGAAGCGGTTAGTCACCCGATGATCAGCTCCTTCTAGTATTTACCGCAGCTTTAGCTATAGCACTAGTTAAATATCAGCCGAGTATCTTTTTGTTAATTCGGAATGGTGAGGAGTTGAACTGTAAATTATTCCTACAAAGGAACGCAAATACACTGCAAAAAAAACGCCGTCAAGACTGCTAAGAGATTCTTTCAGTGGCCAGTCAGCTGTTCAGGGTGTTATTATTAATTATGCTGTGTGGATCTAGGCAGGAAGCCGGTTTATCTACCGCCCTCTTGACCCCGAGAGCAGGTCGATGCTCTGGCATTGACAGCAACTCCGAACGGTATTGAACCTAGCGGAAGTAACAATAAAGATTTGCCTCTTGGAACTGCCTGTGCATGGTCTGTGTATGCAATACCTGTGCGTACGTCAGCTGTGCATTGCCAGCCGACAGCACACGTCGAGTGGTAGCTGACTTAGCCAGCCCACTAATTAGCCACGGGCAATACTGCGACAAAGAATGGTTGTAACTTTGATAGAGAGCATACATCTGGCGAGTCGGAGTAAATGGCATAGAAGGAGCGGTACCTGGACTGATCCACAAGGAAAGCCAGCGTGCTAACTATTAATACACACCGGCCTGCTAGGAATAAAATACTCCCTCCACTCTGCAGTTTCAACACAATAGCAACGCGCTTTGACGGGCGACGAGAACTGCCGATGTGGCGCAGAACTGAAGAGTCATAAGGAGCGGCTTAATCGCGCGTCAGCAGCCATTATTCATCGCTGTTGTCGGTCGTTTGCTGCTGTATATCAATCTATTTGATTCAAACTCGTCCGTGTTGACGTTGGGACAGGGTTCGACGATAAGGACAACGGCAGTGCCAGAAGCGGCATGGCGCTAGCAAGAACAGTTAAGCTGACAGGACAACCAGCTGGTCGCAACTGGCATATTAGGAACAACTTTTAACTTATGTACTTTGACGGATGTCCCTCTCCTGATCTCACGCCAGAGAGAGTAGGGCTAGCATTAAAAATCCCGCAGTAACGCGAAAGGGAAAACACTTACCGAATCTCAGAGTCATCCTTGAGCTGGCTCAGTTGATCCCCTCAGCCTTCCTACAAACACGTCGACGTCTGGCGGCGACTGTGGCGCCAGCTGTATCGCTGGCCACCGAAATGATGTCATAATCAAGAAAAGTAGACATAGAAACTGGAGGTTGGTATTTGCTGATAATAACGTGATTAGGCACAAATGCGCATGTAGAGCGAGCCACAGTAATCGAAGCTAGAGCGGTTGAGTAAATAGCAACAGTTTGATGCCATTGAAGGCCTGCTATAACTGCTAGGCCGCTGACGTGACACAGGACGAGGCAGCTGGACGATAACGTGAGGAGTTTGTGGTTAGTTTGATTTAATCAATAATACGTGTACAGGCTACATTATACGTGTACATGTTCGCTGCGTAACAGATAGGCCAACAGTAGTCAATGATCAATTGAATGTGTAGCTGACCGGAAAAATCGTGTCTTTCGTCAGACGCACATGTTTTGCGATACTCAGCATATAACCGCCCGTCAATCAACGATAAAAACTCGTTCGGCAAATAATCGACGAATCTGGCCTAGTCAATAATGTAATTACATATGATACGTGTAAGTGTTGATTTATCGACGTATAGCTTATTCTGATGCGCTGAGTTTTGCATTGAATGGCAGCTATGTATCTACGGTTCGTTAACGTAAGTTCTAAAGTTTTAGCAGACATCAAACACAGATAGAGGAGACCTTCAAGCAAGGTACTTTCGCTAACATAACGCATCAGTGGGCGTACGTGCAAATAAACATGCTGTTCATCCGTCTGTTGGCAAAACGATCGTACGGACTCAGCATATGCATGGTGCAAAACAGTTGAGCCACGGGTTGCATGATACTGCTGACGATATCGTCGCATGCAATTCCATGCATGTACCGCGGATCCCCCAGCGAAGTTCGCCAAGGTGAGCAAGTTTCGGGCTGGACAGGTAACGTCAACTGATGGGCATGCACAGATCGACTGATACTGCTGCTGTGGCCGCTGTTGAAGCCCCTTTGTAGATTTCGTTCAGGGAAAAGAGGCAGTTACTCTCTCTATAGATTAAGGATATGCGGGAAATGTATACGAAGTGTATAATGCCGTACTGCTCAGTGGATTGTGTGTTGGTGTGTCTGACACTGAAAGCAACGCGAGCTCATCAGTCAGTCGGCCGGCCGGCCGACGGCTTTACTGCCTCGGCTGCGACAAACATTAGAGATTCGCTCGTTCTAACAGCGAACCGTCGTAAAGCTCGAGCATCGACTGCTTTAGGCCGCTCTTCGTATGGCCCAGGGTGACTGCGGTAGCGGGGTGCCATTCGAGTGTAAGTAGCTGCGATAATAGAATTGATGGAAAAAGCGGCAGTATTATTATTAGTACTTTATTCTCATAAAGTGGAAAATGTCATAGGTGCCTTGTGCTTTGGGACGAGGTGCTAGTGTGGCCTGTACCAACGGATACGCGCGTGTCCGAAATCCTGGGCGCATCCGTTGGCGATAGGTATATATATATACACAGATACTAATTCTCGTGACAACTTTTTGAAACGTTTTTTTTTAACAAAGCATGCACCTGTAACAGCAGCAGGCAGTCTATTGGGTTAAACTGAGCGCATGTTGACTCATACTGGTCAAGAGAACTATCACTATTGTTACTGAGTTATTACTGAGAACAGATTATTGAAAGATTTTTCTCGATTTCTATTTGTGGTGCAGTCTATTCAAATTAAACAAAAATTATATTTTAGGTTCTTTTTTTTCTTTATTTTTTATTCTGGCAAGACTCCAAAAGAAGAAAATCAATAGACAACTTCTGTTTCGATATGTGAACACACAATAGGGCAAAAATACATTTTTAATATGTATCGCATAGTAAACAAAATCGAACATGGAAAACAAAGTTTTACATGTTTATGTCTTTGAGACGATCACGTCATTATCCGAAATTTTTAGAATACTATAGTATTTAACATATCGCCGTTTTATATCATAGAAAATATAGGGACGATTTGGAAAAACGTTCTATCGAAACTGTGTGCCAACTTTTACTTTGAAGCGAACATTATTTGAATAACCAAAAACGTTGATGCAGTTGTAGTAAGCAATAAAGTCAATTAAGCGTTCTCCTACACCATGAGCTTATTTCCACATGCAGAGTATTACCCTCTTGCGTTTTTTTTTTTTGAAGCACAAAGGACTTTATTTTTGCCAGTGAATAAAGAGGGACTAGTAGATTTGTGTTTCTCACACACGTTGACACAGCGCCTTTTTTTTTGGTGTCTGTAAATATACATGACAAACAAAAAAAATAGAAACAAGCAGAATATTCAAAGTTACCTGTTGCTATATGGTGGCTAACTACTATTCGATGGGACGAATGAATTAAAGTGATGGTCGGTCCGGATATTACGTCGTCAATTACGCTACGTATCTCAAAATTAGCTGCCGTATATAATAGACACTCTTAATTATACAGAAGCAAAGCAGCTGTTACCTATTGCTATTATCTAAACTGCTCTCTGGAAAATAAACAGGATGCGATACGAGGTTTGCCCACGAGGTAGCGGACTTTAACTGAAAGAGTACTTTTTTTTTGGTCGATTTTTCTCTCCGGGAAGAGAAAGGATAAAAATACCTTTTGAACTTTTTTTTTTTAATTCTTTTGAATTGTGTTAGAGAACCCTTAGAGGGCTGTAAGCCGCCATGAATAACATCTTAGTTCTACCACATTTCAATATACCGTCCACTCCTGTAATTTTACGCAGCTATTGGCTGCATCTGTTCGAATCTTCCTCAGTAAAAATTAAGCCTGTAGTTCCACAATAAAGTTAATGCATCATATTATATGCCTAATATCACAGTCTTTACGGTGTGTCCTAAAGCTTATTTTTATTTGTGTCAGACGACCTTTATTGTCCTGACATCATATAAATGTCATTTGTCTATTAGGCTTATCAGTATGGTTACATTGTCCAAACGCGTTCAGCGAGTAAGAGAACATTTTCGTCAAATAAAATATCGCTGTAGTCGAAGTTTTCTTGCCTACCAAGTGAAGTCGTGTTGAAATTTTGGAAGATGGTCCATAGGATGTAAATAGGTCACAATGTAGTTACTACTGGACTAGTTGTATGATCTTTTTAAGAGCGTTCGCTATTTATAGAATACATTCAAGACAGGCATATGTATAATTATCTAGCACACTCGAACCTGGTTTACTACGTTTGTGATCCAAATCAGAGATCAGCGGAGCTCTAAACTGTAGCTATGGCCAACAGCACTGATATTATGCTTGGCTTTGCACGACGTAAATCCAAGAAGAATAGCAGGTTTTTTTTTAAAAAACGGCCTCCCTTATTAAGGCAGCTGATGTCTATCTGGCCTAAGAATAATCAATGAGTGAAACATAAACATGTAAAACAATATGGAAATTTATCGAGAGCTTTCAATTGAGAAAACCGTAACTTAGTGCAAACTTACGACACAAACAGTAAACACTGCTTCTTCACTGTTTTGAAGTTAGATATGATTTTGCTAGAACAATTAGTTATTTTTTGCTGTGTTTAATTAGCTCTGTAGGGTAGTAATTCACTACAAAAAAAAAAACAAGATCAAGCTGAAGATGAACTCGACTACACTTTTTAGATATTGTATATAATTTTAAATGGTATTTTGGTGTCATTCCTCAAATTATACTAAATTGAGTTTTTTTTTGTTGTATTTTTTTTGGGGAAGGAATAAAGAATTTGCGCTTCTGACGACTCTATTGTTGTGTGTTTAAGGGTTTAGGAGCAGTTCCGATATGCGGAGGGATGCGGAACTAGATACAATACACTCCATATTGTGGGCTAACCATCTCAAGCAACGCTGACTAACAAACCTAAACGTAAGGCTCAAGACTACTTCTTCTAAAAATTTTAGATGTTTGTAGGATCATATATGAATGTTACGTCATGCCTATAAGCCAGATAAACTGACTTATTAGCACTGAATATCTGCTTTTTAATTTTTTGAAATTTTTTAATCTTTTTTGAATTTATTGCAAGTACGCAACCATGTCGAAATCCAAAAGGAATAGACGATTTAATAATATGCAACTAATAATCCTATAGCGCCACCGCGGAAAAAAACAGTAATATTCTATACAAGTCCACTACAATTAGCTCGAGAATAAAACGAACAAGGAATGATAACTTTCCATTAAAAAATAGGATGTTCATTTCTTTCGAGGGGCAACGACCTGATCGTGAAAACCTTTTTCGTACAAGGTTATGCATCGTTCCAGCGGTCATGATCCTTTCCATCCATACTTAACCGCCATATAAAAAAGGAATAAAGGCTGACTTAAAAAAACAAACGACCAGAAGATCCTTAGCTAGCTATCGCTCTTGCTTTGTATACGCCTAAATAGGTCATCTGTGTTAAATGAGCGAGCAGTTGGCCGACGACACAAAGTCTCCGACAGCATTTGTTATTGCGTCCAGTTAGCTTGTAAACAGGAGAATAACTATCAATTCAACAAGGCAATAACCTACAAACGGATCTACAAACTAAGAGGTTTCCCTTTCTTTACGTTTTTATATCTTCCGTGGCTATTTGCCTAATCGTGTCGAGAATCAGGGCTGTTAGAGGGCTCTTTTCGAACAAGCACTTCTATTCCTGCCATCTTGAATGCATCACTTTCTTCATGTTTCTGCAGGACTCCTCGCTGCAAACTCAGGCACATATACGGCCGGCCACTCCCGCAGAATAGCAGCTGAATAGTAGGTCGGAAGGCTCAAACGCTCGAACTAACTCGATGTCGTCATCACGCTGCTTACTGATGTTGAACTACCACCCGTTCCCGACGCTCGCCCTACCTTATTTGGACAGGAATCGTTAGAGGAGCTTAATGAACTGATGGTCTACATCTTTAACATCGGTGCGCGCAACTTTTCATTGCGTATCTTGCTTATTTATTCCATTGAATAGAATAACATCACAAGCGGTGATTAGCGCTTGATGACGCAACGTACAAACTAACGTCGATGCGCAATTCGGATGTGATTAAAATACTCGCCAGTGCTCTTTTAACCAGAAGTCATCTAAGCCAATCTCGGTAGTAATAATGCACCTTGACACAATACGAAAAGATACTTTTGGCTTTACGAAAAAAAAACTGGTACGTCGTAAAAACAGCTGAGTCCCGAAAATATCATGAATGTAACCCTTTCTTCAATAAGCCTCTTTTTTAGAGAGAGTTATTACGATCTTCAGCTCCAAATGTATCAGGTGGCGGCGTTTGACGCGGGTCTGAATTAGAAGAATGCTGATCCTGACGTATTCCGTGTGACTGGTAATTATCCAAGGCTGAAACACTGAGGCCATGAAGTTAGTGTCGTGGCCTTCATTTAGGTTAGTTTGCAATCTTTCCATGCCTTTAAACTTCTGACAACCAGCGGTCAGGTTTCAAACAATATGAACGCAAGTTTGTTACAAATCTCAACACCGAAAGGGTGCAGCATTACGTCCTCACCATAGTTAGCTGTGGGGCAAGGTTACACAATAGATGTTTTACCCCAGTGATCGATAACGTCTGTTTGACGTGACGATAACGTGACTTTTGTTATCTCGTACTAGTGCCTTGGCGCATTAGTTAGACGACAGAAGGATACCAGTACGCTGATAATTAGCACGCCCGTGATTTATCTGATTAGAGATCGAACAATTATTGTGCTTTAGCTGTGGCTAAGTGACAAAAGTCACATAATAGAGTAAACGGCCAGAGCGAAACTCCATAACACCTTTTTCCAAATTTTTGCCAAATGTTAGAATGACAATGCACAGTTTTGCAAAAGTATTTACTTTAAAAATATTTAACTTAATAGATTATTTTAGCTATACTACTTACTTTAAAGGGGATCTGCTAAAATCTGTTTGGTATGCCAGCGAAAAGAGAAATAGTATGCCGTATAGACTACAGAAACCCAAAGCGATTGAAGCCTTAAAAGCTTCATCTGCAAGTCACGTAGTTTTAGGTGTCGGTAGTTGACACATGTCCTGTTCACAACCTGAATGTCATCATCTCTTTCCACTACCCAAAAATGCAATACAGGTGATAAAGCACATTGAGACAATCTATATGGATACTATATAAACATAGTCCAATAGCCGTGAAAGACAGCTTATTAAGCACCCAAACAGTGATATATAGAGCTTAAGCGGATTGCGGCCAGAAAACGCCAACACAGGCAGCATTACTCGTATAATTACAACGCAATTTAAATTGGTCCGATATAATTAAAAACGATTGCAGCGACTATGGGGTAGTAATTCACGCTATCAAACTACATATATAGATTACTCATACTCAATTAAAGTTGACAGTGAGTGGCCGTTAGAGTTAAGATTTCAAAGAGTGATAGTTGTTCAACGTCCATAGACTATGGGCGCTGGCACCATTTCACTTGCAATCTACCGTGGCCCCCACTTTAGCCTTCTTACGTCGTTTTAAAAGTACGGCTAACTCCAACTAAATATAATGACGCTTATTAATTTGGTAGGATTAGGTAATAGAGCAATAGGCTATGCAAATTAATTAATCTGACCCCTCCACTAACCAATGCTGTAGGATTCTCAGTCCTATACAATTTTTGCCAATTGTGCTTGAAAAAATAACTTAAGTCATCAATAAACCCCTCTGGGCATTGTCAATCGGCAGGATTAACGCGGTGTTAGTCTATTACCGTAAATTCACTGACGTGCGTATGGCGTCATTCTGTTATGCATCATACGCTAGAGAAATTCATATAAAACACGTGAGGACTTTCTCACTTGACCATTCGGCTATACATAAGCCATCTAGAGATGTGGTGTCACAAACTCCGCCACCCGCCCTAATTAAGGAGGACCACAAAAAGACTAAGCAGTGATAATTTATTTACTACATTCATTTATTTCTATTGTACTAGACTATGCTAAATTAACAGCTCCAGGCCATAGACGTTTGCCTTGCTTAATGATGCGTTCGATCGAAGTAAGTGAGCAAAGTAAGCAGGTACGTATTGCAAGTTGCACGCACAATATAGTTTCAAAAGTAATGGTCGTCCGCTAAGTTGGAAAACGGATCAACTTGGAAAATAATATTTAAGATCCGAACTACTAACTTTAATTCGGAGTTCTGGGTGTGTAATAGAAATTACCGTATTTTAAGATACCAGTAGATTTGTCAAGTTTGTTTCGAGTTCCGCCAAACTGCTGCAGTAAATGGGGTCGCTACGTCCATCAACAATCCCTGTGTCGCCTGCTTCCCCGACATTACCCACGTTACTGGAGAAAACTATTTAATTCATCCTCGCAAAAATAATGTGGAAACTCTGGGGGCAGCATCTGTGTCGTTAACGTTTACGACTCTGTCTGTATGTAATTGAACAAGATTCGTCATAACACGTATGTATGTATAAAATATGGTTTCCTCTTCTAGCTTTGGTATTTTTGAGAATCCCAGTTCTATTTATTTGATTTAAAAGAATTTGCGTGCTTCATGAAGTTGTTCCTAAAATAGCACAGATACAGTCTTAGTATAAAGATTAACGTACTGCATGAACGAGGTCTTTATTAGGATAAGATTTTAAGAAAGACTTCGTCTGAATACGAGGTAAATGCAGAGACTGTCTTAGGGTTTGGTGTTGTTCGATGTCTGTCGACTATTTGTAGAGATGACTCTTTTCGTTTCAAAGCCCAGTTATAGGTCATACTGTATACTGCTGAGTATCTTCCGTCGTAATTTCACCGGAACAGTGGTTCGAAGTGTTAGGAAACTGTCGCCTTTTTCGTTTCACGAGACTTCAGGACAAATATTTTGTAACGGATACCTTAGCCAAACGCTGAATGTGGCTGGCTAAGCGAAAGCATCTCGAACAGTCTCAAACATTTCCCCGTCGTCATGAATCCTTCTTAGTAGACGTTTGCTAGAGGCAGCTCGGGACATATTACATTTACTCCGTAATCTTTACTCCATAATCTTTGAACGTGCGCTCCTCCTGCAAGCATTCAACGGTGCATCGCTGCGGCAGAGTCCCACGGTACAGTTTGTGCACAGAAACATCTCTACTAACTCCTATTGTTACCATAACCGTAACTATTAGTAGGACTTATACACGACAATTGAATTTGTTATTACAAAAAGAAAAATATCATCTCGGTATTGCTTTCAAGGTGCACGAGTTAACGTCACCGGAGAGAAATTATAATAATGAACTGCCATCTTTCAGCTCTAGACAAAGCACTACCATAATTGTAAAGTTCGTATTCGGTTTCTGTCATATCAGAGAAAGACTTTGATAAGACTGGTCAGAAAATCATTATTAATTTATATTTAAAAAAAAAAAACTTAGTTTTTATACACCTTACGCCTTTGATACAGAGACAAAGGCGTAAGGTGTATAAAGAGACAACGAGAATATCAATTGGCAATTGACATAATTTCCAATTTTTTTTTTTGTAACTTTTGAACTTTCCGACCGTTTCGAGTCCATGCATTTTTGGGATCTTCTATCAGCCGAAAATGTTATTTATTAGGATTTTGTTGTATCTAGAATATTTGAGAACACTTAAGCGACCTTAGACCTACCATTATCACTTGAGGTGTGACTATGACTAAAAAAGCTATTTGGTGATAAACAGAGTTCTAGCTAATGACTAGTAAATAGCTTACCGCTTACCGTATTGAAGCTTCAGTCGCAGTATTTATGGCGGCTACACTCAATATATACGAATGCCAAAAATCACATTACTCTCCTAACACATACAGAAGATTTATTTCGAAATTTTCGAAATATATTTATGTATAATGTAGATATTTTTATCTAGCTCTCAAACGTAACGCCTTAATAGCGTTCATTACAAGTGAGAATTTGATTGACAGATTACTTCAAACGGCACGATGTCTTTAAATTTGAGGACAGAGTTAATTTCAATGTCAAGCTCGAATTGGGCGATAACCTAATGAAGTCGAGCAGTGTATTTCGCATCTATACTGTTCCTGTACGACATGCGACAACATTCGTTTTCTTCGTGTCTTACGGTAGCTTTGTTTGGCGAAACCACTCTCTTAGCACTCCTTAAGTTAGCATCCTTTCTGGCCGGGCTTAGCAGGATACAGTTTAGCTGCTCCGAAATATCAGAGATTGCGAATACTTTTACGAACCATTATTTCAGGGGCTGTAAGTCGACACAGGTCGGACAACCGAACCACTCGCAAAGAAGCTTCTCATTCTGGGGATAAGACTGTTAAGGAGGGAATTATCGAACGAAGAGCTTCCGTTTGCCCCGACAACGTTGCTCTTAACAGCTAGAAATCCTGGTAGTAAAACTGACCTTCGTTTGACGTATAAGATTAAGCAGCTAGATAATTACGTTTACTCTCGTTTAGCACGAATACCGCATAGGTCAACTTTTTTTGTCCAGAGCGCCCCTGAAGTAAAATTATTAGTTTCAAGCCGAACATAACAATTGCTAGTGCTGAATAATTACCAACGTATGCATGTCAAGACGGCACAAGCAACAATGCTTGGTGACATAATCAGCTGATACAGTGTAGCCATAGATCTATAGATCGGATGCTTAAAGGATATTGAATTTTGACCAAAACCAGTTATATTTTAGAATTCAAGTAAACGTAAGAGCGGATCAATTTAAGGATACCATTTAAACAGCTATGATTCATAGGTTTATGAATCGCATACATTGATAGGGTGTGCAAAAACGTATCGGATGGGCATTCAATTTTCACCTACTGACATCAGTTTGTCAACGGGTACATATTCTGTACTACTAATAAGAACTACACCAACCGGGTACATTAATACGAACCCACGCGACGCTCGTCATTGTTTGGGCGTGCGTTGTTCGTAGATCCGTTAAGGCACGGGCGCGTGCACTTACAATACGTTCGATGTTACGAATAGTGATTAGTTGTTAGATGTTAGATATACGCATATATTATATTTCATCAAGGCGCATTCAAACAGTTAAGCTTTCGAAATTATTCCAAGCAAATACGAATCGTTGGATACATCCAAATCGTTGCTTATTTTCTCTGAGTAACAGGAGGCCAAAAGCTTAGTACTCGCTAATTCATATTTAATTAATAATCTAGCAGAGCAATCGTAACGACGACTGTCGTTCAATAATTCAGTTACATCTATTTAGGTCCAGAGTTGAGTGCCTGTTGGGAAAATGCTTCCGAGGTAGCAGGACTATGGCACAAGAGCACCGCTTACCGTCGCAAAAATAAAGCCGAAAGAATCGTAGCAGGTAACTTGTATGAACAATACGAAAAACTTTCATCGTCGCCAATCTCATGCACACGCAAGCCTAGTCAGTAATTAAATTTAGGCAGAGTAACGTGTGTAATGACTACATGAGGGCTATGTGCGACGTTGATGAAAATATCGCCAATGAAAGCATCATATACCCTCGGAAGAGACCTGTAAAGCAAAAGTTAGTCAGTGCACAAGCTTGTAATGGCTTGATCACTCAGCTAATTTACCGAAAGGGAGATTTTCTTGTACAACATACATACCATGACTAATTGAGGATTGTCACAAAGTTAGACCCTAACTAACGAGAATACGCGACAGTGGCCACCTATGTGCTCAATAGAAGAATTCTACTAATTCATTTGTGGGAAGCGTTGTAATGCTTTGCTATAATTGTGTCCATTTGTTTTGGGAATAACACCTGCACACTATTCCTCACCCAACGTTCCGTCGTTGTGCAGGCCCCAACGCCAAATCTAACCAGCTGAAGCCCATCCAACGTGGTTTTCTATGTGAATGCAAATAGAACGTTAGATGTTAGATGTACGCAGCAGACGCTATACCTGGGCCTATACGAAGCACATGTCACTCAGGAGTAAATACAGTACGTACGTATTAAGAGTGGCTAGAGCCATTTTATCAGAGGAAACCTATTCGGAATCAAAGTTCATCGTCGTACCTTTACTAGGTCATATTCGTATAGAACCTGAGGAGGTTTAAGCGCTGAGACAGTGGACCAAGTGAGAATAATTCACAATAAAATAGAAATACAGACAGTATCACGTGCATATTTTTTCGGTTATTAGTCTACTGATGAATTCATTTTCGAAAGTAACCTAAAAAAGCCTATAGTGTTTTAATCCATAGCCTAAGCTCCAAATGTTCGATTGCGTATATATATTTTCAAGGATTGGATATCCCTATTGGCCAATATTATGAATGAGAAAATCCATTAGCATTAAGACGATGGCCGGGCAGCGATTGCGACTTGAAACGTTCTAATTAACTGAACGAGCATCCTTATATTCGATGCATTCCTAAACGCACACACAAACAGTATAGGCATCTAAGAGGGCATTCCCTGGAGGATCCATTGTTAGCTATCTCCTCCATCTTGACTAATGCGTCTCATCAGGCAGCACGAGAAGTCAGGCGGACGTATAACAAAAACGGATAGTGTTCAAGGTAGGCCGGTATTGAGTTAACACTCGCTAACCGTGTCCTCTGTATTTGTCATGGGGGATGAGCAGTTTATGAGCGTAGTCTTGCCCACTCGGCACTCACCAGCTGCCTACGTACGCTGGCACTGATGGTATTAGCGGCGGCTGCTCCCTTATCCCTCTGCGTAACAAACTTCCCGTCGGTTCACTGATAATGACATCATGTCGAACTAGCTTTTAATCCTGCTCATGTTTTGAAGCGTTTCTCTTGTCTTGATGAAAAAAACTTCTCACTAAGAACGATCATCTTCCTCTAGCTTGCGATAGCTAACAACTACTCCGCGGAATAGCGACAGGACTCTGACGAGAAATCCCTTTACTGCTCGCTTAGCGTAATTACTTTCTTTCCACCAATTTTTGTTGCTGCTTCCCATGTGAATTAAAGCATAGGGCAATAGCGTACGGCTGTTCAGCCTAACCATGTCTTAAACTGTACGACCGCGCTTGGTGCATGATACTGACGGTAATAATCGTCATATCTAGCGCTAGGTAAAGCTCTTTCTTGCGCACCAGCGAGTGTTCGGTCATTGCTTCACATCGACGTTTAGGCTTCGGCCGTTGGCCAAATGCAGATAGTGATTGCTAGGAAGTAAGTAAATTGTCTTAGTCTCCGACTGGGCAAATGGGCAAGGACAAAGACCGGTTCTTGTGAATCTTCAGACGATAGAAGGCTCACTCGCTGGCCGTCAAAGAAGGTTCCCACTTTTCCAGGTTCACACCGCAAAAGAACAAGGCCTTTAGATTAGTTGTCGACGCCTCTATATACAATATAGGTAAACGAAATATACAGTCCATAGGAGACGAATGTCAAGTTCACGCGGTGCGTCATCGATGATCGAGCACAATTATCTTTTGAGCATACCTATGTTTCTAGGCCTTCGCAATAGCTCGGTCGATGAGATTGGAAGGCGAACGGCTAAACAGAGGGCAAAAAACCCACTCGTCTGACAAGGAACGAACATGCTACATGCTATACACGCCGTGTGACGTATTTCTTGCTATCCAGTGAGGGTGTGGTACCTTTATTGTGGCTGACAGTAAATTGACTTGTATACATCCGCTCGCGGACACGAATTTCGCAGTTTTAGCGCACTTCCTCCTAGTTTATCTGTAGAGTTTAATAGACGAAGCTAAATTTCTGCTGCTAAATATCTGGTGATAGTTGATGTCAGGGGGCGCAATGCTTGACATGACTACCTTTGAGTTAGATGTCTAGTGACTTGAAGAGTGCTTCTTACTTGGCTGTCTTTATGATGACACACTGAATTATCTTTCTCCACCGCGTTGTTTTTTTTTTTTATCATCCACGTATGTTCGATAATCTGTGTAAAATGCATTTCTATGTGTGTGTATATTTGCCATACGATTGTATAGAAACGCTTAGGGTCGCCACGCAACCGTATCCCATACGCCTTTGTCATGTTGATACAAACAGGCTAACGCAGGGTAAATATTTCGATTGAATTCGCTGGCAATATTTCTATTACACCCTTAGAATTGTTCTATGCGCTTCGGTACATATTTTGTGGGTGGTTTGTTTCGACAAACGCTTGCAGGCCTTTTGCATGAGAGAAAAAGATCATACTGTCTGATAAACAGAATTTGACTTTTGCGGAAGAAACGCAAACCTTTTCATGAACTGAGTCTTACTAACAGGGAGAAGAGAGACGGGCAATAATTCACTAATAATATTGTATAATATCTATAATACGTCGATTAGGAACTGTCCAACGCGAATCTGTATGTAACGTAATCCTTCGGTCCAAAATCGCCGACCCTTACGATCAACTTCTATAGGTGTGCATGTATGTACGTTCTTAGTAAACATATACCAGCAAGTTAGCGCCATCAAATTAGCTGAATCTCATAGCGGCCTGATAGATAGACGGATGACTCGACTTAATCTAGTGCCTCGATGACGGTCTCGAAGAGTGTGTAAAAAGGACGCCTTTGTGCTATTTATATTTGTACGAAGCAGACGAACTTTGAATTACTCGCGATTTCAATGCTTCCTGTTAGACACCTAATAACTCAAAGTGGTTAGTTAACAACTGGTATATCAATATGTATATAACAACTATCATAACATTCTGGATTTGGTTGTTAGGGGCCGCTAGCAATGTACATACGACGGTGCTAATTAACAGAGGGGAAGGAAACACTTGTAGTAGCCGAGAGTTTGTTTACGTATAGGTTAATACCCTTGTAAACATTTTAGTTGCACAAGAAAAACAAACCTTATAAACTTAATGTTTTCCTATCAAGAATATATGCAAAGTACCTGACGATGACAGGTACACAGAACTGAGGTGACCGAATACCGCTTTATCCATTATGAAAATATGAAAAAAGAGAAACAACTGACAGAGTATTTCTAATTGGACCAACTCGCTTACATACCAATAATCCGGAACGACTTTTGCCGAAATAGTCTCATACGTTTGTTTCTCTGATATTTATGGGAAGCTAGTGAAACGGTTCCTGAGCGCTAGAGAACCTCAACTGCTCCAAACTTTTCCTTGAGAAACATATTCATCATTGAGTTAATCAGTTGTCTGGTCCGGTGTCCTATACGATCTACTGTTTGTGCCGAAGGTCTTAACCACGTGGAACCTGGATAAACTCTAACGTCAGCATTGAAATCTACTCTGACACAAAATCTAAGGTGAATTGGATAGCGCAGGCTTCTTTTGCCTGACGAGTTTGGCATTGTCGAATTGGCACTACTTAACATTAACTTTCTACAACGTACCTCTGTTTGCGACAGTGTTTGTTCGTTGTCTGTAAAAACGGCTAAACGTTATTACACGAAACATTATAGCTATGAAAAATTGCGCAAGTAGTCTCTTAGTGTTTGATAAGAATTAGTATTTATAGCTTCGTACAATGCGTCCGAATCAGCTGTTTACGATGAACGCCAAACGAGTGTAGGGTGAGCGTCACTGAGTAAAAAAATGAATAAATACACGCTTAAGCGGCAACGGTTCACCCTTTGCTTTCTCTCTTGTCCATTAAATTAGCATAAAAAGTTATCTAGATACGTTTTGTAGCGTATGTTGGCTATATTTTTTACTTTACACATTCGCATAGAAGTTGCTTTACATAGCATAGTGACTGATCGGGGTGACACTGCAGAATCCATGATGGTTTTTGTCTGTCAAACAAGCATAAAGTTCTTGTGCGTTTTGAGCTTTACGTACATTATTGCCGTTAAGCATTACATAGTACTGCTGGCTCCCAGCATGAAACGAGGTGCGAACTAAGACCACTTTAAGTACCTATCTAACAACGTCAACCTAATCGTCAACGGCAGTACTGAGATTCAGAATCAACCAAAAGTATTGAACGAGCGACCTATAATACGTAATATAATAATATAATACGTATACGTAACATACTGCATTGAGCCGACACGAACACAAATACCAATAGCGCGAGAGTATAAATGAAAGGGGCTGCCGTTGTCGTCGCTTTTTCACTGATTTGATGGGCTACTTCTAGGTTGGGGAGCTACTTTTTATCATTGGCTACCTCAGTTTCTTATCCTTCAGAAGCAAAGTCGGCTAGACGACGAACGAACTTCATTCGGGACATGCACATGTACACGCAAGAATTTACGTACATGCACGATTTGATATTTTTAATTCTATTGGTTGAGTCATGCAGGTGAGTGTCTAATGTGTAATTACACCAGTCGACAAGGATAGGCTGTCTTTCGGTCGGCCACTATCCCGTTTATCAGAGCAGTTTCATACTTACGAAGTAAACCGGTTAACGTTAGGGCTGCCCATAATCAAGACAAATGGTTTTTAGCGCCCACATAAAAGTGTTCACTATTTTAGGGGATTCATCAAAATATGATTCTTTGACGCAACTTCATTAAATTATTTGTAAGTTTCATTCATCTTACGACGAACAGAAAATTATTTAGAAGAAAATTATTTCGCCAAATAGATAGACAAAATCATTTGATTCGGTTGATACGTCTGTCCTTATGAACGGTGGAAATATAGAAAGTGTGCTATAACTCGATCGAACTTTCATATCCACTAAAATAACAACCATGAGAATTTTTCTAATCGATTTTCATTCCGTTTGTGGGCCTTGTTTTTTATGTTGACTTGCTCCTACACCCTTAGCTGTTCTTCTAAATTGGTGTTGTCATCATTTCAGGAATCGTGCGGCGTGAGGATTACGCGAGCAAAGAGCGTGGCCGCAAGCGAACACCGCTGCAAGCCATTGCTTCCGCTGCTACTGCTGCTGCTGCTGCTCTTGCTACCTGGGGAGTTGCCTGCTTAAGACAACTCAAAACCCAACAGTGGCCCTCGATAGCAAAACGCGCAAAAAATGGGTAGTTGTGCTACCTGTATTGAGACGCAGCCCGTCAACAGCTGAAATCGTCTGCTAGACAACAGTATCTCAGAAAGTCATTAACCGCCGTTGGTCTCCACGTACATACAAATACACATACATACATGCGCACTTAGAGAGAAACAGAGACGCGGTCGGGCCCGCATGCAAACAGAATAGGTATATTTTGCTGCATCAAGTCTGCTCCTGCTGCTTCACAACGTAACCCAAGACCGACCGATACCGGCAAACAGACACAACGTAAAAACAGAGCATAACGGAAGATCACACAGTTACACAGATAGCTGTGAGCCCTACTCATTACTTCTGGTTAGTGTAACAGCAAATCCGTAAATCACGCGCTTTACACAGGTAGCGTGAAGGGCGAAAGTGTTTAAAGTGGAGCAGAAGTGTAGGCGTTGAATAAGCAAACTCGCCAACGTAATACTATTAATACATAGTACGAAGGCAAGGACGACGGGTCGACAAAAGAGAAGACTTCAAAGCAAACGTGAGAAAAGACAGTGTCTTTTTTTAAGACTTTTAGACACATAGTGAGACTCGTTACCTGATTTTCGTGACAGGAGAAAGACAGCGCAACTAAAAGAGATAAAAAATTGAAGATAAAAAATTACAATAAAAATAGTATAGTCAACGAGTGAAGGCACTGGAATATACAGACCAAGCCAAGACTAGTGGCCACCAGCCAAGTGAACATTGATACACATAGGCTGAGATATAGCAAGTGAGTCGAGCTGCTTTCTGACAAATAAACTGATTTTATTCACTCGATTTCTAAATTCAATCCCAATTATAAGTCAATACTGAAAGCACCAAAAACAGAATATATATATATATATAATGACCTATTGGAATAGACAAACTGTGAACTTCCGATTGCAGGTACGTTGCGATTGTTTAAGCACACTAAACATTCATTGGTGATTTTACCTCCTATGTACATCGTTGTTATCACAAGTGCGAGGGGAAACAGGACCGCTTTACTGACAACGCAAAGCCTTTGGCATCGTGTAAAAAATTTACTACGTGTATTTCGGCGCAGATGGCTTCCCTCACACGGGCTTTCTGTACGACAATAACATAAATATATACGATCGCCTCCGTCCAATTACACAGTTCTTCCCACATAGCCACATCCTGTACTAGCTGCATTCACAGATATCGTCAAACGCCGTCTATTCTCTAACGAAGAGCAAAAAGAAAAACCGTCACGAAAACTATATATAGTATATATATACGTACATATACATAGTTATATATATATATATGTATATGCATAATATAACAACACATACAAACATATATAATGTACTCTGAGATCAACAAGCAAATGTGCGGACTTATTGAGTCCCTCACGCTCTAATTAAACTCACAAGTGTGGTTGTTGACGCCAGGACCCTGCTACTAGTAAATGATAAACAACAATTAGAAGTACAGCGACAAGAAAATACCGGGTACTTCTATTGCCCTGACGCCTCAGAAGCCGAATGGAACGAGTTCACGTTTCATGGTTGTGTTATCAGCTTGTTATAAGCTAAACGTTTTAGCCGCTGTCCTCTCGCTGATCTGACGCTGGCTCCTCTTTGTAAACTTCCCGGTCGAAGAAACAACGGGCCAACAAGTTTCATTGGCAAAATCAAAATTTGCTCATTCAGCTGAAATAATTGTGGCTGCTGGCTGAGCGGTCAGTAGCCCATACTCGCAGTCCAACATCAGCTCTCCTCCGGTATCGGGTGGCGGCAGCGGCGGCGGCGGCGCAGAGTCGCGAGCCTCACGGGGGGTAATGGGGGTTATCTGGGATCGTGTGTGGAAGTCGGTTAAGCACACCTGGCTGCTGTACAATGTCTTCGTACCCGTCTACATGTGGTTCCGCGAGACCGTTGACACAGCCGTCTGTCCCAAGTACGTCCAAGGAGCTCTCCAGAGCCCTATCGAAGCAATCTTCTTATTCCTCGCCCCTTACCCTTTTTCAGTTCATCCTTTTCGCTCTCTCTCTGTCCTATATACCATCGCTTCGTATTCCTCACTTCTATGTATCACATAACACCCTCATCATTTCATTGTTCATTTGCTTACGGTGGAAAATGAAGGACATGCCTGAATACACTACGTATCTCATCACCTGGCCCTAACCAACGTAACTGGTTGTCATGCCTTTTTCTCACTTCAGTGATAGGTAGGCACATCAGTTTATTGATTTGTTATCATGCTTAGTATTAGAGACGGTGGCGAAATAAAAACGGTAGGTTACCTCGAGAGCAAACCAGCTCTAATGGAGCAGGTTCGCTATATTATCGTATAGGTAGTAAACTCGATATAGTCTGACAGATACAGCGTTCGAGTTGCTTCTTCGGACTGAAAGTTCAAGTTCCATGCGATTTTGTTATAAACGATTGCGGATTTGTTGTGTTATTGCGTTTATATATGAGGTTGGAGAATGGCTTTACAGTTTTAAGGAGGCACTTTCTTAGTCGACGCTGAGTAGTAAGAACATGAAAGTTTACCGCAGACTTAGGGACAGAATATTTTCGTGTTACTTGTTCATATACGAAGGGTGTACGTAGAGAGCAACCATGAGACCACTGTGTTTGACTGATTATGTAATGATAACTTCACTATCGTAATTACCGGCAATGGTACAAGTTGTCGCATAAATGATCTGCTGTGAAGTTGCTATTAACGTCCGTGGGTTTCTATGTACACCTTCATTTGGTCAAACGTAATTAACGTAACTGCTAAGGACAATTTAGAAACTGTTCGAGGAGCTACATGAGATTACTAGCTTCGGCTGTAACTTCGTGAGACACGCGTGACGTAACACAGTTCCCGTTGTTGATTTGGTTAACGCCGTGTCGAACTGGGCCTATCTGAGTCGGCGAACATTGTGCTTTCTCAATTCTCTTGACGTTTCACGTAAGAATCATAACGTTCATTGAAATATTAACTGTATCAAGTAAATAAGCGAGTTTATATCATCTATTTAATATTGATCAACACGTACACATCTATACCATTTATGAGAGCTCTCACGATCGTTAAGCTGTCAATGTTTTGTCACGATTATCGTCAAAGAAGAAAACTTGTCGTAGTAATTTTTCTATGTGAATAGCTGGTGACTCTGCCTAAAGTATGATTTTTAAGTAAAGACTGTACCCCCCTAATTGCAAAGGACTACTTTGTACGGGTGTAAAACTAATGCCGCTGACTAGTTGTGATACGGATCACCAAAATGCAGAATACAATAGCTCGATAATATAAAAATACAACTTTGAACATTGCTAACTTGTAACTGATCATCACTTTAATGTTAAATAACACGTTTAGAAATGTCGAACAGCTATCACCGGTTAGAGTAAGCTTTCAATCCAAAACCTTACAAAATCTGCACAGCGTACCCGTCGATGCCGTTGACTTAGATGGATTCGTATTGTGTTCATATATAGCGGGAAAAGTACGAAATGGCATATATTAAAATCTGGTAAATTTACCTCGTGGACCCGAAAACCCGCCGTTGATAGAGTATTTCAGGGGATTTCTGAGATTTACGAACAGAGGGCTTTTTTTTTAGTTTCGACATAAAAATGTACAAGAAAACTTGGTGAAAGGATCTGGTTTATAAGCAGAGATAAATCTATCACTGAACTCGGATACGTTTATTAGCTCCGTTTTTGTGCTTTCGAAAGCTGGGAACTTCCAGCGACAACAGCTGTGACACGAGCTATATTCATGCAACAAGTAGCAACTCGGGATGTATATTAAAGAGTGTTCGTTCTCTCGTTAACTGTTTGACAATCTGAATAATGCGTAGAACCCAAACGATTTCAAAGACCATTTTAGTCATAAAACGGTGGAGATCAACTTGAAATTACATATAATAGTTCTAATTACCAATCGTAAGGCGAGGAACGAACTATCCGTTGGCTTACTTTTGCAGTCCATAAATTGCTCTCACTGAAGTACTGGATTGCAACCTGATGTCGATAAATTAAGTATCTAAGCACTATACCTCAGTACTGTTTTTTGACAAGAAATAGACAAAGATCTCGTACTTCATTGTTCATAAATTTAGCGAAGTGTATTTTTTTTCGCTTTGTTGCTAAATGTAAATTTATCATTGATTAAATTTAGGCTGTCTTTGCAGCTTTCGTGATCACACCTCGCTTACGCTAAATCTCAGTCCTTCTGCCTGAAAAAAAACTGTAAGATGTCCCTGCATGATTTTTTTTTGTTACCATAGGAGCCACCTATTTAGATTCGATTTTATTTACGACAAGGATTTTACTTTAATTTTTATTCGGCTGTTGCCAGCGAATCTGGCGGATATTGAAGCTGAAGAGCTTTTGAACTGTTAGAGATAGAATGGTGATTTTTAATATGCGTTAGCAATATCCTTCGTTATTTTTTTACACACGTATTGCGACGCTGTGGCAGTCTCTGGACAGCCATATATGTGCCATTCAGGTTAATACATATATCTTCTCAGAGCGAATTGATTGTGGAACATGCTTAGGTACTAGTTGCTTTTTCAGCCACGGAAAGTTCTGTAATTTCACGGACTTGGATTGGGAAATAAGCGGGATCAAGCTAACGTTAAATATTTACTACTAAATGTTTACTTAAAACATACTTGCTCAATCGAGAGAGTAGTTGAAACATGGCGATAGGGTCTCACATTGCCGTCGGGTAACCAAATTGCCTATCTTAGGTTGTCATGTTTACGGTCCAGGACAGAGCTCTTTGGGACCTCGAGATAACCGGCCGCATTCATAGTACTTCAAAACATTATAATCAGCACCTTGATGCAAATCCACCGTCCGAACCCATTCGACATGACATTGAACTGGATTTCTGTCCAAGACAACGCCATTCACTCGCCCAGTTTCTCCTTGAGCAGTAGTTCGTCGATGCACCAAGTCAAGTCAGTTTTTATTGATTAAATTTTCCAGATTGCACGCGGAATAGGTCACATATATTTCCAACTGGCTCGGAGCCTATTAACGGGGGATCTATTTTTTTACTCGCTTTTTGAATATTCAGGTATCCAAGTAATGTGTAGCACGCTTCATCTGAAATGCCAGTTTTGGCCGCCAGAGTCTTTGGGCTTTTTAGGAGTTGTGCTTTCGTGAAATTTTCAATTGCAAAAAGGCCAGTCTGGTCAGTCGGGTCCCGACACCTCGTCATCTCCTCGCTGATTTTTAACATTTTAACTTCCGTTTTTGTAACGTTGACGCATCGTGCTTTGCTTGAAAATTTTCTTGTTGTGTTTGTACCAGTTTCCGCGCCGCTATGGACTTCGAGGAACAAAAACTTGGTCATTGAAGGCTGCTTTTGTTGAACTAATTTCTTCTAGAGTAAATATAATTGATTTTCACTCGAAGTATCTTGAAAGCCGGAGCATTAATTCCAAACCAGACTGCTATATATGTATACAGGATGTTCCAAAAACGTATGCATTTTAATTGAAACTACCTTTCTAACAGTACAATTTAATTGTTTGAATTTATTGCAAGAAAAGTTGTCCCACTACGTATCCGACAGGGTTGTAATGAAGATTTTTTTCCAACAGGACAGAACGCTGATACATTACCACGTAACGTAAAAGCGTATTTCAATAAGTTGGACGAAGAGGTCCTGAATGCCTTGCCGGTTTCTCAGACCTATCCCCGACAACGTTTTTCTTCTAAGAACTCCTTGTAAATAAAGTCTACGCTAGAAAACCGATACTGGGAGATTTGAGAGTTTTCTGAAGTTTATGAATGAATAGTCTACCGTTATCAGTTGTGTGTTAACTAAAATGGCAATAGTTATGAGCGTCTGCGGCAGGAAGAAGAATTATACTTTTCGTGTAAATTCTTTTGCAACTGAATATAATTTCTATGCGAAAAAAAAACGGATGGCACATTCATTCAATCCATGTATATATTTTTAGGACGCCCTGTGTAGACGCAGCATCATTATTCGTATATATATATATATATATATATATATATATATATGATCTTTACCTGATCAACTCCTTGCCATTAAAATAAGATCATGAGAATCGTTATGCTATTTGTTTTTTATTACAAAAATATGAAAAAAATATAAACGGGTTCTTAGCAAGTGTCTATATGTATATACATATAGAAGACATAAAAATATTGGTCATCATGTACATCGTATACGTGGTCACCTTGATTCATTAATGATTTTCACGGTGGGCTTGTTTATAATGTTCCCCTTTCATCATTTATCAGGATGAGGGCTTTGCAACAAATCCTCAACGAGGTAAAACCTCCTTCAACTCGCTTGGCGGGTATCGAATTCCTGGAAAAGTTAACAGGAATCGCTGCCAAGGCTGATGGCAGGGACCGATACTTATTCGGTGTGGATCTTGACGAGGTCTATACGGGCGTATTCATCGGAGACGAGTGAGTACCATAGTAAACGTTAGCTCATAACACGTTTTAGGCTTTTGCTGGACATAGATACACACACACACGTACACAGACGGTACCAATGACTGTATCTCGCATTTATAGTTGGTACTAATTGTTGTTAGGACCTGATACATATACACTGCGCTAAGTGTAATTTGTGATAATGTGTGTATGTGTTTTTCAGAGGGGCGGCTCGAAATGTCGAGTACCTCAAATATCTAGGAGTAACCCATGTCCTTAACGCGGCCGAAGGCTTCGGTTTTGGACAGGTGAGCCTACAGCTGTAGTAGGGTAATTAGCTACAACGCAGATTAAATTTGTCTCACTTTGAGATTACTGTAACCATGACAACCGCCCTTTTGACATCTTTTATCCTTGTCATTGTTTTGTACCAATCTTTAAATCTCAGTTTTAATAAAAAAAAAAATAGATAAATTTTAATTTGTATTGAAAAGCGTTCTGAAACTGGTAAATATAATGGAAAAATCCTAATCAAGCTGCTCCTATATCATTGAGACAATTGTGGATAGTACGTAATAGTATATAATTATGATATGCATCATAGCAAAGCAGTACATGATTTTGATGTCGTATGACATGCCAATGTAGCATATGTATCTAACGACTGAATTTGTATCTAAGGGCGTAGAGGGCCTATGTATTACGTGAAATGCGCATGTAAAAGCTCACATTAGCTGCATTTATTCAACTAACTGAATAATATCTATACTGTCATTTTCGACATTACCAACTATACCTACAGGTGTCAACATCCGAGGAGTTTTATAGGCCGCACGGGTTACGGTATAAGGGCTTGGTACTCGAAGACGTCGCCCACACTGATATGATTTCACAGTTTGAGCCTGCGTCAGAGTTTATCGATTCCGCACTACAGAACAATGGTAAAGAGATTTTGAGTGAGAAAGAAGATGACTATAAGAAACGACGGAAAGAATGGCATAATATCAATAACAGGGAAAAATCTTTTAGGGAGTATATTAGAATTACCAACAAATAATTTTACCAACGGCATTTCTCGATAGTCGGATATATTGAAAATTAACATCCCCACCTAAGATGTGTGATTCGTGAGAAGTCGTTTTCTGGTCTGAGAGTACGGCTTCCAGATTGTTAGCACTGCGGAAAACGATGTCCTTTTTCCACTTTTGTCAAGCTTGACCGATGTATTCGAAGTTGTCGCATCGCCTCACGAGCTAAACCTCTACCTGAAATATCAATGCTGAGAGGTAAGCGACCGAAATCTTGTGGGACACATGGGTGTCCCGCATACCTGGGTGGAGCGCTTTATTTCAGTATTTTAAACTGAAGTGAAAACGTACCCCATTGGTAAGCGGCTCGGACACGACGATTTTTTTTCGGAATTTATTCCGTCGAAAATGTCCTTGCCTTTCATCCGTAGGAGTTTTATCTTTATTCTGTTTTTACTTCGCAGGTCAAAGCTATGAATAGCTTTAACAGACAAGGAACGCTGAACTTTTGATAAATGTTTGTCAGGTACAACTTTCAGTATAATCATTATATCCACTGGCGTCTTAGGCTACTCGGATTTTATCAGCAGTAATGGTTTTTATTAACTGTGTACATGAAATTAATGGATACTCAGTCGTGTTGCCTTTATTGCGCAAGGCTTGTCTATGAACAACCCGCTAGCGCCGCTGATGTTGTCTCGTTTAAGGGGTTACTCAGTTTCGTTCATGAAAGGTTCTGGGGGTAAGAAATCTTAGCTGTGCTTTCGCCCGCTGTGTTCGATTCTAGTTAAACGATTGACTGTTAAATGTCAGCCTCCTGACAACTGACGGACGTCGGTTAACGTCTGCTCTTAAAACCACCATAAAACTGTCCCTAGACGCAAAAGTGTTTTTAATGGTGATTACGTTTAATCCAGCTACATAATTGATATTACGTCTTCTAATGACAATTCGTTCTATATTAGCATTGTCAAATTTAAACATTGTAAGTTAGATTCATCTTTGCTACAAGTTAAAGATGTTTACATTTGAAAAAATACCCCACCGCTTTTGAAACATTTTCTAGAAAGCACTTGCATATTTTGAAATAAACTGCACAAGTCTAAGTCCTTGAATATTATCGTATTAATTTCGCTTGATTCTTTCGTTCGATTTGTAACACATCTTCATTTACGTTAAGCGAAAAAAACCGGCATCATTCTGTCTACGTTATCGATTCTGATCTAATATACGTTCCTTTCCATCCCTTACTTCACACTGTGCAAACTTTGGCTATTTAATATCAATATTCATACCATGACGGCTGAGATAATAGCTAATGTATGTCGCGTACAATTTCCTTTGTAACAGAAGTAAGCTTAAAAGTAGGCTTGGTAACACGTTGCTTGCATATTATTACAGGAAAGGTCCTTGTGCACTGCTTAATGGGCATGTCCCGCTCGGCGACGCTAACAATTGGCTTCCTAATGCTACGTCGAAACATGACCGTTGAACAAGCTTTGACCACCGTACGGGAGCGTCGCGTCGTACGGCCGAATAACGGGTTCCTGCATCAGCTGATTCAACTGGATACTCGGATCCGTAGTGAACAACAGGCCTCTCTGTGAAGGTAGCAGAGCATATTCGCATAGATGGAAAAGGGCAAATTCAATAACCATTGCTTTGATTACTCTCAACAGCATCACGGCGGTAGCTTATAGAACGAACTGATACCTGAAAGCAAAAGACCACGTTTCCTTCGGAGAAACCAAGCGCTAATTTATTAGATGTCACTTATGTTCCTGGCAATCATTCGAGACGGATCGAGCAGTTCGGAGGACCAAGTACACAGTATGCCGGACAAAAAACAAAAAGTAAATTGGAAGGAAAAACTATCGAGAGGGATGAAATCCAGATAAAGACCACAGTGCCCAACTGCCAGGGATGCGCCATAAACGATGTGGGTAAATGGCGGTGCATCGTTGATTGAATGTAGAAATGAACGCAATAAATGACGCCCAAATTACTGTTAAATTGCTATTTTACTATAGACATATAATAGATAATAATATAAAACGATTATGGCAGTAGACAGCACCAAAGCAGCTGTGTTTTCCGTAAAAACTCGTAGGCGAAAACGGTGAAAGACATCACATTGGAAAAAAATTACAACGAATATGGGAGAGAACAGACCATTCTGGAGCTTCTGGAGGATATTCCAGAGTTTTGCGTTTTCGTTTTTAAATAACGCCCTTTAGGATGTGCCAGAACAGCAGGACAAATTTATTGTTGTGTACACTTCACTTAGGCCGTACTAAAATTTGAAGGAAGTTGATATTCTGTATATATTCCCAGCAAGTATGTTGTGAACAACACAGAGCGATCGTTTTTTTGTAAACATATCTCACGCTGCATAACTTTCCTATCAATATCTCTATAAGTAAACGAAAATAGTGCGTTATTTTGACTTCGAGATGACCATACTTCAATGAAAGTTCCCGGGCGCTTAAGAAGGTCAAGGCGTGGCGGGTCTCACCAACCGCCTCGAGCACTGTGGTGGTCTTGTGAACCATAGCCTTGGGTGTTTTCTTCCTTATCTGCCTCTGTCGACAGCAAATAGATATTATCATTGACAGATAGACTAGAGTCAGAGCGGAACGAAGTTATCCCAGTTGTAGAGAAATCGGCGACCGAACTCACCGACTGATCTGATGGGGGCAGAAGATATATGTTGTGTATTATCCATATCGTGTCCCCAACACGGAACAAACAGACGACTGCCTGGAAGCACGACCTTAGTGAAAAGCTTATACGTAATAGTAGGCTGATGCTTCACTTAATAACGAAGCAGTTCAGATTTAAGGTTACATGTTGCCGTTAGCTACAGACAAAAATGAAAATCGGTCGCTTCCGATGCCGACCGACAGATGTCGCTTGCTGGCCATCGTCTCTTGCCCGTTCCATCATGTTTCGAACAAGTAAGAATTTTCACTAAAGCAAGATTACCTTCTGAGGCTGGACCCGTTCAAATAAATTATAAAACTAGTCCGATAACAGGGCTCCCACTACGTATAATGACTATCGTGACAACCGTACACGCATCTGATAGCAACAAGTACTTAGAGCAGCAACAGAGACTACACACTGGAGGCCTTCCCCTCGTGTTCGCGTACTCTCTTCAGATAGACATCTTTTGTCTACACATCTCGACTTCACTACAGACCTCAATGACTACAGGAACTTACGTGTATATATTTGGTAGCATCGTTTCAGTCCCGTCCTTTCAGTTCACTTGAACGTAATTTTTATGTTTCTAAACTTTTTTTTTTTTTTTTCTATCATTCGTTTCTAGCATTCAAAAGGGTCCAGCACTCACGGAGCGTCCCGTGCCAATATTCTAGAGTTATATAATTAAGCTAACATTATACAAGTATTTTTATACCAACAACAGTAACAAACAATAATTAATAAATGAAATATCAAGACCGACCAACAAAATTGCAAATCGATTATATACTATTACACATAGAACAATGACAATGATATGCCAAATGGCAGAAAATGACAAACGCCCAACAACAAAGCCCTATCACTGCTCGTACCTTAATCATTTATGAGGAAACTACCAGTAAGAGTTGTATGGATAGCTAAGCAAAAACTACGATGGTCGTTGGTATATCGTCACCGTTGACGAAGTACGAGCGAGTGCAGGGTGCACAATAAAAGTGTGCTGGTTTATCGTTTATTAGGCACAACGTCAATGAATTTGCATTTTACGCAACTGGTCAGTGATTACTAGTTGAAGTAACAGCGCATCATAACTTAATCGAGTAACACGTGCAAAAAAAAAGTGTAACACAAATGGTTCACATATTAGTTATCTACGTAACTGCTACATCCATTGAAACATGTTGAAACATTTCAATTAGCCACCACAATGTCTCCGAGATGGAAATCCAAAACCTTAAAGGTTATTATATATATATATAGACTCCTATTAATGAGTGAACTAGATGACTCATAAAATACAATATATTTATCCAATGTTGATATAATATACGTGTATGTTATAAAAGGGTGTATTTTTTTTGTAAATTAATTATAATTATAGTGTTATGAATTTACGAGGCCGCAAATCAGTAAGTGCATTTATATTGGACCGTTCATAATCTTCTTATAATTTGCTCATTTCAGCAAATTTAATGAGCTTCGACGTTGTGGTTAGGTAGTATGGTTGTTCACTAAGAGCCAGGCAGGCTAATCCGCAAGAGATTTCAGAAATGTTTCAAATAAATAATTAAATTGTTCTTGCTAGCTAACTTTGTAAATACAGTAGAATTTATCTCTATTAAAAAAATGTATGTAGCTTGAATTACGTTACAGAAATGTGCCATTTTGAAAAGCCCGAATGAACTGCAGTCAGTAAAGGCACGCTACCTGCAGAGTAGTCCTCGAGTTGAGCAACGATAGTTAGAGAACTACCAGAAGTTAGTCACACCTCGAGAGAAAATGAATTAAGGGGTCAGATCTCTTACGTGGATACCACACAGGAGGTAGCACGACAGGTCGTTCTGCCGAATGATAGGACGCTGTTTAGTGACATGATTTAGATTGGTCCCTTCTCTACTGGATCACATCGTACCGCGTGCGTTCCTTACTGCAGTAAAAGCTTACGTATGTTATTGTATCCAAAGGTGAGCTACAGATCCAGAGCGCCATGGAAAATAATTTCGATTTAAGCAGCGATCGAAACGCATGTTTAAGGATCAATAGTGGGAGCTAACGTGGACTGTTAAAGGAGCCACTATTAGCCTCCTTTAGAGCTACGGCGACTTATCCAGGACTCAGTAACGCAGTCTTCTTAAACTTTACTCGTAAACAAAGCCTATTAGTGGAACAAAATAGAATTTGTAAGTACTTTCTATTAGTCCTCTCTTATCCTTTCTATTTTAATCTACTCTTCCTTCAGTCCTTAAGTAACAAAGACTGAGCTTCCCAAGCAAAGCTGTGCTCATTACTTTTTTTTCGCCCGTATGTGACATTTCAGACAAATACTCTATTATTATAAAAAGTGAAAATTTAACAAAAATTCAGCCACATACAATTTATTAGCTTTACTAAACCTTATTTGAAGTCAGGCGCTTTTTAGCTTTGGCTCTGTGAAGAAAAATGCGGCAAGGGGACACATATTTGTTACCTGTTCTCTATATCTTGGGTGTATAAGGTACGGTTTACAGGATAGCTCCGTTGCAGTTGTAGCCCCTCCCTCTTGTATTTGTTGAGAACGCGCTCCAAAATTCCATAGTTGTGATACCTTTTCATTGTAGACGCTTGGTCGCCGTACCGAAACCGTCCATGGCCGATTTTCTAACATGCAGGCAACACGAGACAGAAATTCACTTACTTCCTCCAATTCATTCTAGGTGCAGGTCACCTTGTGATGGGCTTTGGTAGACAGCCGTGCGGTTCGTAATACGTCCTGCAGAAATTTATTGCCCCTGGCAACTGGCAACCCCACTTTCCTCAATAGCCATAGAAATTGTCTTAATTCCCAAATTCTTAACTGACAGGCATTTGTACTAGGTCATATCAATAGAGGCTATCCCGTCCCTCGAGTGCTTGTAAAAAAAAGAGGTTAAAATCCACTGGGCAATATCGCTTCATGCTGATCGAAACGGCGCCGCAGGATCTTGTGAATGTAACATCGTACCGAGTTTAGGCACGTTATAAGCTGTTGAGCCGTTACGAAATAGATTGTTTTATCGATAATTCGAAGGTACTTTAAAACATGGTGGCTTACCCGAAAATACGCGATTATTTTTGTTAAGTGGGATCGCTATGTGTAATAGTTTATGATGCACCAGCACGTTCACGATCTTTCCGAGATGATCGTGATTTTCTGTATTTGCCAGAGAAGAAGAAAGATCGGGCTGCAAAGTACCCACTTAAACAGCCGCTAACAAAGAGGGAGATTTTGTTTCTGGTTTTATGCAAAAAGGCATTTTGCATTATGTGAACTGTCATCACAACTCTTAGTTTCTTGTATTTCTCGACAATGGGGCCGGCCTACTGCTGCACTTGCCTTAAGCCCTTTAGACTGATAGAGCATTTCTGCTCTGACCCTTTCGTTCCTGAGTCATTTTCTGTTACTACTAAAGCCCGAAGGTCATAGGGATGTCGTACGTCGAGGTCAGACCATTCTGTAGCCCCGAACGCTACCTTGATCCAGAGTGGTCTAAGAACCACTTGTGTCTCTGCTACGGATTACGCGCTACTATCTCCACCCTGAGCTCATCCGTGCTTGAAGGATATGATGTCTGACGTCGTTTGTTAAGTGAGGTCGGCCGTAGCTCTCAAGCAGGTACAGTAGCTCCCTAATTTTTCTAAAAACGTCTTTACTGTCTGTTAACAGTTCTTCATGGTACCGCTGAATGCTAGGCAGATCAGCATCATCCTATTGAGATAGTAATTTTGCTGTTTTAATGCTTGGATAAAATACTTACTAACATAGCTAATATCTATTGGCTGAATCTAGTAAAGTGTCTTCATCTTTTTACGTTTTTTATTAGATAAACTAGCCACCGCCCCATAAACGAGCGGTTCAAATAAAAACTGTCCTTAGCCATAACTATGCAAGTTCATAAGATCAAATATTTACCTCAGTCTTAGCAGACTGCCTATTGCTGAGTTGGGTATGAGCGGACAACACTAAATTGAACCTAACGACGTGTATATTTTAAGCTTGTTAACCTATGCTTCAATATATGTTTGCAACACCTGGATTAACTCGCATAGCCTATACCTGTTCTCGTCACTACTATATACTGCGCCTGCTGGCGTAGAAGGTTAGCTTCTATTCCCTGAAAAACGTCTTAATCCATTTCAATATGTGCTATTTGCTGCCATTTAATTATTATGTGCTGAGGGCCTATAAAACAGTTTAGGCCTACAAGTTGTTCTGGAGCGGGAAATGGTTAACGTTATTAGACATTAACATTATAACGTTATTATGCTGTAAATCGATTCTACCTAAATCCTTTTTTGCGGAAACCTTATAGCCTACAGATCGACTTTACATATGGAGATCTTCGCCAATTAAGTGCTAAGAGTGAAGCTTCTTTTTAAGTATGTAAAAGATAGATAATTCTTGACTCGATATTAATTATCGAAGTCCCGATAACACAGGCGTTCTGATGCAATGTCCAAAATAAACTATATTTCGGACAACTCCACATATTGCAACGTATAGTTTCCAGTGTACTTCAGTCTTCAATATATATATATATATAGTTTTAATAATCCGGAATAGCGAAATCTACGTTGGGCCAACCGGCTTCTGAAACATTCCAAGACGACACGCACCACTATCGGCCTAGTAATAGAGAAGACTAGTCTTCTGAGAGTGTAACGAAGCAATAGGTCTTTCAGATGTGGCAAGAGGTTTGTATTATATATTAGCGTTCGCTAAATATGTATGACAGGACTCTTGAGGTACGTTTCTACCTACACATACCTACACAACGACGTTTCTACCTACAGCCAGGTTAACTGCCTACTTTAACGCATCAACTAAATTTTCCACTAATTGGAAACCAACAAGGTAGACAAGGTCTCATTCTCAGCATGGTGAGCAGCTAGAGCCCATAAATGTTGATTTTTCCTACCTAAGCCTTGCTCTTTTAGTTCTTGGCTCAAACAACGATCGACTATTTACAGACTCTAAAGATGAATCTACAAAAAACTAAGGAGCTGATAGATATATATATATATATATATATTTATTCGTAGTCATATTTATTCGAGTTTTAATATGTACATGAGAGACATTCAAGCGCGCTAATGAAATACCCACAAATATGACCCACAGTTATCGACACAGAAAATATTGACAACTTTGTTCAAACGATGCTTTCTCGGGGATAGAAAATATATTGAACGTTTACAATTTCATTTCTTACTATTTATACACAGCTTCACATGTACAAACCTTCCTCGGACGTTGATATAAGTTGTTTTTATCTATTCGTAGCATTGAGTAATATCCTAACAGCCGTTATACATAGCTGAGGGTAGTCTGAATATGGTTTCTGAATGTGCGAAAGGGACTATTTAGCTTCATGTTGAAACTGATCTCTGTATCTTTTCTATGTATCTTTATTCATACATAGCCATATACTAGAGACCGACTGTAGTAGGAAAAGCTATTTTTCTATGTGCGCGTTGCGCTAGCTTCTGCATGTGCTTGTTGTTGCCATCTTATGACAGAATCGTCAAATGTTCGTTACCATTATCAATCGTGCCTTTTTCCCAGTAGAGAATCGCCATTCAATACGATATTCCATGATGTATACCATTTGTTAGCTTTAGCATATCGTCCTCAAGATCATAATGTGTTGGAACAGCACAATTGTATTGGTATCATATAGACAGGGACGGAAAAAGCTTTAATGAGGCCAAGCAGCTTCATTATTCGCGCATTCTCGTATCCTTCCATCTATCTAAACCATTCTTATACAGTTGTATATGCGTATGTATTGGCGCACCTGCTATATTCATCCTGTGAAATTATCTACCCTACCACCATATTTTTGAAATCAACTCTTGAGACTATGTTGACATCTTGAATAATATTCGATTGTCACGAACCAATGGTCACGTTATTAGCAAAACTCCTTTGTTGTAACAGACAAAACAGTTGTATAGGGTAAAATAATAATTAAACTTAAATATGTAGCTCAGTAAAGGAAAGTTCCATCGTTCCTACCCTAAATTAAACTTCGTAGAACTTAGGGGCAGACATGTTTAATACTGCTTTCTCCGCCTGACGGCAGTTACCACACTCACTTCAGAAAAGTTTTGTTATACAAACTGCAGAAATTAACATGATTTCATGTGCCGAAAGACGGCATTTTCATTTTGAGTCATTAATAGATTCCAGAAAAACACCAAAAAATCCCAGTAAAAGATGTTTTGTAAGTGACTGTCCCCTTTAGTGTTCTCCTTATCCACTAGTCAATTTCAGTCCAAATATACTATATATAATAATTGAATATATTCATCAACTATACAATGTCACTTCATTGGTTGACGCAAAACGCACTATTATTAATCTCCCTGTGTTTGCATGTTTTTCTTTTTTGCTGGAAACACATATTATCGTTTTCGTCATCGTCAAAAAATGGGCAGGTAAAACGAGCTTTTCTAACCAGAGAGCCACAGATCCTCACGTTCGGCCGCCGTTAAGAAGTTGCTCACTAGTTCTCCCGGTTGATTGATATTCCAACCTATAAGAGCCGAAAAACGCGGTCGACGTACACGTTGAATCAACTGCAGCTCGTTCGAGCCCACAACCAAGAAAGGCATAAACGGTGTTCCTTGAAGGTGAGATGATATTTTCCAACTCGAAGAGTTTGTGGCTTGGCTGCAGCTCGCAGTATCAGATCTTAGCAAGGCCAGTGTCCGAACGATACGCTGGTTGCTCCGTAGTGACTAAATATCGTAATTGCCTCACCACAAAATTATGATCATTCGGTTGATAAGATCAACGGGAAATGACGTTACAACGGGAACAAGGGATTTCGATACTTGACATCAGCTAATGATCATGGTGGCGCATCAGACCGTCGACTCGGAGAAGTTATTTGTTTGTTGAGTCGTTAGCGAATGCGTTGTCAATCCGCTGATGCTCCTAAAGTAAAAAAGAATATTGAAGAATGATGCCGTTAAAAAATGTCACGAAGTTGTTGTTCGTTAAATACGAAAGAACTTGTATCTTAACGTAACGAATTCCACGTGCACAGCGACCTCTGTTTCTGCCGGCTGTGCTTCCAATATCAGCGCGGACCACGATAAATATATAGCGAAACTGAGGAAGAACATCTGAACTAACGCACCAAATGATGCTCATATACTAAATAAAAGCTCAATAACTTTTTCCATGCAGACCTGTAACAAAGTCTTTACCTGTCCTCCTATAAATCTTAGGCTAAAGTGGCATGCATGCCTTGGGTTCTTCAAAAATACGATAAGAGCGAGTTCCTGCACCTTTAAAGAATTAGCCAAGCATTTATTCATTTCATTGTGACTTGAAAATATTTTTAGTCCTACGATGAGCTTAAGCAAGTGGGCTTGCTTCATCGACCCTTGGCAACCGTTTATACTTGTAAGTACTGCCGGCCAGGCAATATATGTTGGACTAGATATTTGCTATAGGGTATCTCGAAAAAGTCCTACATTTAATTTTCCAACTAAATGTGCCCGTTATTATCATCAGTATAGCATCAACGGCAAGCAAAGTCTCATAGCGAACATCGAAGGAAACAACAAAGTAATATTTTCGGTCTAGCGCACGATCTGGTATAATTTAATGAAATAGCTATAAAACTTTGCCATGATGTAGGCTGACAGTCGAATAAGAGATCAGCCTGGCTAGGTAAAGAAGGGAGTAAGGCCTACCGCTCACCCTAACTAGGGTTTCTCCTGCACGCCGTTCAGTCTCACCAAGTGATATTTCCCTTAAAAAACCGAATTCATTCTTGCTTCTTCTCGCTAAACATGTCAAGCGCCCGCTTCGGAGTACAGAAAGTAGCATTCGAGGCGGACCGTAAATAGTGTTACCAATTTTACGATAATCGTGTTGACGGTCGTGGAGAAGGTAGTGCTCCCACAAACGAACGCAACATGTTTTTCCACTGTACAACAGCTCTCAGAGGTATTTCATCATAACTTAACGGTCGCACAGTATCCCTATGGCTTTCCTCCCTATCAATTGCGTGTTATTCCGTCTACCCTATTGCACTTTTGTATTGTTTTTAATCGAAAAGAGATGTTTTCATTTTTCCTTGTACAAATAGGCGACAACCGTGTTTATTGGTGAACAGGATGGAACACAATTTTAGCTGTACCCATTTGAAGTGAACAGTGAATGATGTGAAAATTCGTCTTGGAAATTGTATCTATATGGACCCAGAGCATCGAGCCAGGCGAAGTCTCGTAAAGAGAGTCAAGGGGCGGCTGTCGACGCCACTCCAAAGAGCTTCGCTGCTCTGACCACGAGTTGTCGCCATCGGCTCGAAGTATAAAACCGGATCTGATGTCGTTCAATATTGCCTCCATTGTCTTCGATCTCTCCAACGAATAGAGTACAGTAATGCACTCTTTCATCCTTTCTAAGACAAATGCTGTGATGGACACGCCAGTCGCTCATAATAGCATTAGCCAGTGGTGGGGGTCGCGATCGGCGTTTTCTTCCTCAGGCTGGCTGTCGCGAAAGACTTCACGAGTAAGGCCTCTCTGCCGTATACGATAAAAATGCTCGACGTACTGAGAGCAGATGAAAAGCTCCGTCCACGTTTTATGTTTAACGTACTGACGCGCGCGGTGTTTCATCTCGACTTTGCATTTGTCGATCTCCCCATCAGTCAGAGGTTAGGGTAGACCGGACGTTAACCGCCCGAAACGATCGAAGTTTAGTTACATTTGCCATTATAATTATATGCAAGAAACACACCCGCTGGTGGAGTTCCGCCACTATCAACATCGTTTCTGGCCTACGCAGGTCGAAATTAACACTGTATTTGGCTAAAGAAACTGTATTTTTATTGACGTTTTTATGTTAATTTTTTTCGAAATCCTCGGAATCACGAACTTTTGATTCTCAATCGAAGTGTGTTATGTGCTACAGAGGTTGAAACTCTCTGATGTAGTAAATTCAAAGACATGAATTGTCGGTTCGTACAGGTATTTTACTTTTACATGCCAAGCAATGACAGATGTTCTTACCATGGCCAACCCTGGGCGTGATCGGATAGTAAGAAAATCACTGTGTCTATTTACATAGGTTATTTAGTATGTGTCGCTTGCTAATAGACTTCGAACTATAACAAGCGTGTTAATAGTGTCTAGTTGAATAGCTTGTAACGGGTACAGCGCTTACCTGTAGTATGCCTGACTCTTGTTAACTTTCGGTGACGGCTCCTGTTGATATGACGAGTCATCCCGTGACCTCGAATGGCCGTTTGTTCCATCGCCCTGGATGTCACCGTTTATAGCGGCTGAACGCCCGGGCACAAATAGGGAAGCGCAGGATGTGCAATCGTGACAAAGGGCTGTCGCACTGCCAACACTTCCAGCGGAAGCGCGCTTGTTTTTTTCGAAGACGCTTTGAAGCGCTTCATTAAGCTCGCTTTCGTAGACTAAAACCTCCTAAAATAGTGTAAAATGAAAGATACTGGCACCATATCGCCAACCTGAGGAGCTGTTCGAGTCAATCATATTATCTAGGCAGGATAACAACAGCTATAGGTGAACGCGCAAATGAGCGTGCCATAAACTTCTCGACCTAGAGAGAAATTCATTGAAAATGACTGTTTACGTTAACAACGATACGTATAGATAATTTTGCATGCAACAAACAACACCGCGGCCGATAGAAACCAGATAATAAATTATATTGTCATAGAATATTTATCGCAATATTATCGTCTGTCGCATATGACAGACAGACAGACAGACAGACAGACAAAAAAAGATATAAGCGGAAAGTTTGCTCATTTCGACTTATTTAGCTTGGTTGTCATTGTGTTGATGAGTGATTGCGTGAGGTAGGTCTAAAATAAAGCTAAAGTCGACGACTTCAGGCAAAATTTTGTACAAATGTAGACCTTTTCTAATAAAGTTTAGTGTGCTACTTATGAAATAAATAGAAGTCGGGTCTTAGCGGACGCTGAAGGCACGAGGAGTTTCCGGCAGTGAAGGTCACTTGCTACTATTACTCAACGATTTCGAGAGTACGACGTTCTTATTATTGCCAAAAAAATGGGAAAAACCTGGAGTTGATGAGAGAAACTTTCTTATCAGCTGCTAACGTCATAAGAGACGCAAGTGCCTAGAGATGACCTTTCGGTTCCCGAAGCTACCAGGCGATACCTTTTCGTTAGACACTCAACTAAATTATATATGATCCCCACTGACCATTGAAAATCGCCAAATCTCTATAACGAGAAGATACTTGTTGACATCGGGCGTGGCGCTCTCTCTATTTAAAACGAAATTGCAATATGACATTTACAAAATACTTATATATGTTTACTGCTATAGAACTTATACTATCCTATTCTTATTAGCACAATAAAAATAGTTATTATTACTGTTATTATCTAAAGCAAGTTCAATCTGCACGAAGGGGTAGGTGCCAATCCTCTGGGCAAGGTTTCTGACGGTTTCTGTGGTCTCTGAGCGTAGCTTTAGTTTGACGAGAAAACATTAACACAATATTTTCCCGTCTGTCATAGAATACGTCTAGATAAACTCTGATATATGCTAAAAATATAAGATTTCGCCCTATATCCCTAATGCGCTTCAGTACCAAGCACGCGCAGCAGTTTTCGCTTGTGAGTTAACCACCTGGTCGAGAGACTTTCTCATAATAACAATCTCGTTTTAGTTATTTTTGCATAGAGAAATCTGGATTGAGACTATACGTATTTTCTTCTATTATTTAAATAATCATCTAACGGAGCACGTGTTCCGCAGCGCTACGTTATGAGATCTGTCTTCATCATACACAGATATCGATCGTAGATGCAATACCAGAAGCGTTCGCAAGCGTTGCATGCAAATCGCAAACAATTATTAAGCTATTATTCACAATACGAATTGTTAAAATTAATTTTTCAAAACTTCTGATAAAAATTGTTTATACTGCTGTCCCAGTTTCGCTCGGCTATATTCGTCAGCAGTCCGAATTTCAGTCATGCAGAACTCAACGTGTGGATCAGTCTTCTGTGTCAGCTTTTCTTTTTATCGAAACTTTCTATTTCCATATTTCAAATAATGTTTCAGTTGCCGTTTGCTTGCCCCTTGGTTATGATGATCACAACGCGTCTCGTCTCTTCCGAAGTTTTCATATCATGGCTACGATCGGTAGCGATGAGTGTCTGTGGGGCCGTATTCAATTGACGGCTACAACCGAGAACAAAAATTTAAGGACTCCTGTTTGGATCAGTCCATCGCCACTATGACCTTTCTAGAGTCCGGTGCCTTAGACGTGCTCAAAAAAGTGCGCACACCTTCTCTCTCTTTCAATAGATGTAGATATATCTAGCAATGGGTACTTGTTTCGCGTACAGCAGCTTAAATATATACGTAAATATATGCTATACGTGAAATACATATATATATATATATATATAGCAAAAGGCTTTTCGTACTGTGGCCTATCAACAAACGAATACTGGCACATCATTGCGTGATGTTGATATAAACATTGAATTAGATTGAATAGAGCTTTCAGAGCTCTCTGTCAATTTGTATCGAAACTTATCACATACATACTTATCTATATAAATGTGAAGTACAGTCTTCGCAGTCAATATATATGGGAGTACGAACATTCTAGCAAAGGAAGTTGGAGATTCTACCTAGTTGTCATGCTTGTAGCAGTTACTTGTGGTTTTAAAGTTTGTATCATAACAGCACATTTATAGTTAAAGGTAGCATCAGTATTATAATTGCCTAAACATGTTCACGGTATAAACATCCTATTCATTTAATATTTTATATAACAGTATAGACCTATGACCTTTGTCACCAATATCTCGAGTTGAACCCTGCTAAGGCGTCTCCATCAAGCACTTACTAAATATGCGTAGTAATTATTATTTCTTGGACGTATCGACATATTGCAGTACATACATGTAGCTGAAAGATTAGGCCATGTTCGTTTATCTTTAATACATTTGCAATAAGTCGCCTCTAGCGCTATCCGCTGTTACTTCTCCCGTATAGGAATACCTTCCATTCGATACTGATGGCTGCATTGTAGTTTTTTTATTATATGACGCTTATATAGGGTTAAAAGATATCCGTGCTTTACTGAGCAGATACAGGTAAGACATTGCCAGGTAAGACGGCGATAACGGTATTACGACGGTAGTGATGTATTTGTAGGAAAAAAACAAGCTGAACTTCATGGAGTTGGAAAAAAATTCAAACGTCTGCATCGTAACATGCACATTCGCCCGTTGAACTCTGTATTAACCACAGCCGTAAGCAAATCTTACCGGCTTAGTTATTTTACTCAAGTGACTATACACTGCCATAGTTAGTGGACAGGTGGCTACTAATGATACTTACAGAACTATTAAGTGCAGCCCCGCTCTGTGCAGGCCGACGCACGTGGATCGAACTATCCTTAACCGCTGTACGACATCCATAAATAAGATTCCCTTCACTTTGAGTTCCTAAATAACTCAGGAGCAAACGTATATTGGGCACGAATGATGAATTATCTACATCAGTACAGCCGTCCTTCTTGCTTAGCTTCATTTGTTGCTTTCATCCGGCTCCATGCGGTAATACTATGACGCTTTGCGGCGTAACGCTATATAATGTTTCATCTGATTTCACTGTCATAATTATTATCAATTGTAGTAGAATAGGTAATAGCACCCAGTCAATATTATAGAATAGGCAAAAAGTAGATCGTTTCCGAATTTATTAAACACAAAGTTACAGACACCTCCGTTAGGCGTGCTCTGATCACTCATCTCCATTGGCGGGATATTTGAATTGAGCGGAGCTCTTACCAGATAGGCTGAATTTTCGTATGACAGGTACTTTGATGTGATGCTGACTGTCATAAATAAGCGTTCGACTATTATCTCGTCCATCAGCGTTATTCATTTCTTGCTGCCCAGCTTTGTCTTTTGACGTCCATTTCACTGAGGGTGTCGTATGCTTCGATGGATGCGTCGTGCCATGTACACCGTGCTTTAGTCGTGCGCTATTCGGGGCCGCACCACTGGGTTGGGAGCTGGCAGATGGAGCGCGATAGTTTCCACCTCCGCTTCGTCCGCTTCGGCCACCTGCTATATTGTCGTCACCCTGTCACGAGCACGAGAAATATAAGGTAGACATCCGCAGGCACAAAATACATCAATGTGTGTGAGGAACATACTTCCAGAAAATTTGATCTGGTTGAAAATTTGATTGAATAGTTAGAGATATCAGATTCGGCCGGCAGGAACTAATTCTTTTGTTTAACCACATGATCAATTGTATGAAATGATTTAATACTTTTTATTGTCATCCAGGGTTGTGATTTATGCGCAAAATCGACAAAAATTAATAGATGTTGTCTCCTGGCCTTTTATCTCGTTTGTCAGCGTGTAAGACGTCTTTTAACTATAGTTTTTATTAGTTATTGACGGAAAACGGTTTCAGCGTTCACTCCATACTTGTAAATCAAGACATTCAGCATATATACTCAGTGAGCTGGTTACTGAAGGATCTTTAGAGGTTATCAACCTGTACCATATAGTTTGTCAGTTTCATCAAATCAATAGTATATACAAGGGTTTGGAAATCGAAAGACGCATGCTTAAAGAGTATACGAAAATCTCGTTTAGAGGAGGAGGACTTAAGATCGATTTGTTTTAATAGGGACAGAGTGTTGCTTTCGCTTGCTAAGCGGTGCGCTGTTGAGTGATACTGAAGGCAAAATGTTAACAGCGTCGGGGCGGATCGTTGCAGCAGGACATGGGACTTTGGTGCTGCGTCAACTTTGCCGCTAATAGAGCCGAGTGTCCTGACCAGTGCAAGGTCCTACTCAAATTTAGCCTTCGTTAAATTTCGTAGCGAAAAGATTATTTGCCATCCCTAGAGAAACACGCATTCAACGCATAATAAGGGCATAAATCTGGATACGTTGTTAGAGATGTACGGAGGTCTTTGTGGACGACTATCGTACCTTCTGCCTGAAGAGGGCGCAACAGCCGAAACGTGGCGGACACAGCTTTTCCCGAAAAGCCACTCGGAACCGATTGGACATTATGCTATAAAGTATCGGGTTAATTGTCGAATTAAAGTAGTAGAAGCAACCTGTACAAATCAACAAAGTAGAGAAGTGTACACCGTTCTCTTATTCAAGATCCAATAAGGGATAATTAAAACTGTATCAAACAGTGTCAGATGTGCATAAACAATCGATGTTTATTTTCTAGTAATCATACTCTAGCACTTTTTCTAATATATATATATATATATATTCTTTTTTTTTTAATTTACACTAGATTATTATATAAAAAAATAATATATATATATATATATATATACTACTTCCTTTTTACTCTATAGCTCTCTATATTTTTTTCATTGAACGCCTGCGGTCCCACTAGTTATCGAAAACTTAGTATAGCCTTGACACGGTAGCCTTACCTACATTCTCTGGCTACGTCATGAATGAAATAGGCTTTAAATCGAATCAAACTGTTCACTTTGAACAACAAAAATAATATAATACTATTATAACTTGTAACCAAAGGAGCAGAAGTTATATGAATAAAGAGTAAAATCTCTTAGCGGCGTTGGCTACCATTAATTAGATAATGCTAGCGTTCAATGCGGTTGATGCAGAAGACGCTTCAATTATATATATATATATATATATATGGATTTTAGTTTATGTCGAAGTTACAACACATAGACCTCTCCCATTCCTCTGTTAATGACGAAGAATCAGTCGATGTCCAATAAGAGTACTAATAACAGACGACCGGACGTCGCCGGCCGCATCAAGGACAGACAGCGACGATTATTACGTTCTATTGTTTTTTTTTTTTGTTCGTATCTGAAACGATGAAATTGTTAAAAATAGTTGTTTGTTGTTATCAACAATCAATGCCATTTTAAACTGTGAAAGCCATTACCGGCACGATATCAAACAATAACTCTCGCCAGCGAAACATTTCTAAAATTAGGGGTTGCCACCACCATCACAACGCTGATCCACAAGTCAAGTTGGCTCTACACAATGCAATCCTTCGGCCCCAATGCTTTCTGTCGATTTGATATGACGCATCGGCGCTAACTGTATTCGGGAAAAGTTACACGGAGCAACCTACATGTTGGATTTTGAACGGGTATTAACGATTGATACTGTAACTGTGAATCAAGTTCATCAGCGTTTCGAACCTAACTGTAGATGATATCGAGGCAGAGAGAAAGGGGGGCAAGGGACATAAACTTTGTTATAATAAACCTAATGAACACTTTGCCACCTTTGAGCTATGAAGCAACCCTATATTGTGCACTAAATCAATGGCAGGTTGCCCACAATATTCTAACGATACATCCGACAGAGTGTTCGGACCTTTGATGTTTCTTAATTCAATATCTATCTGTTTTATAGTACAAATCTTGTTTTGTACCTGTATAATTCGATTCTGGTAAACTTACCTGCAAGTGTATATAATTTTTGATTCGCGTCTCTCAAGGTTTCGTTCCAATTTCCATGGAGTGAAACGTATAAAAATAAAAGTCGTTGCGAGTGATACGGAGCCCAGCACAGAAAAAATGCGATAACCACAGCGGCTGAAAATGACGCACCCAGAATATCATAAATTGTTACTAATAACAACCGTAACTTGATGTGAGCTTGCCTACGAGCATACCTAGAACTTACCAACAGTCACAGATCTATCGGTATCGCTAACTTAATGAACGCATATATGTCTAGAATAGATCACCGTCATTCGAGAACTTATACAGCACGTCGATAACCTTTGCATATCGGGCTTCGATTATGGATGATAGAAACTGAACGACATGCTTCACCTTAAGCATTCGTGAAGTCCGTCTGGTGCACGTCCTGCCATTCATACATTGGACCTATCGAAGTCCCGCTATTAATAAGCAAACAAGCGAAACAGTATTTCAAGAGGACCGTTTGCCAGGATATAAGTGCTTTGTGAAACTTCCTCGAGTTCCCTAAATCGTGTAACTGGGTCTACTTTGAAAAACTTCGGAGTTTATCATAATGACGATAGAAACATGTAGAACGTCATTTTCGAGTTGAAAAGTGACTTAATTTCGTAGTAACAACTCGCTCAGATGAAAATCGGTAATGAGGATTCGCATAAGACCAGCAGGATCGTTATAATACTGGAACTTAACAGATATATAACTGGTTCCTGTTAAGTTGAAAACGGTGCCAGATTGCATTGTGGAAAACGATCATCGTTTATTGACTAACCTGATCTCTGCCATTGGGAACAGATTAAAATTGTAAATAAGTATGATTATTGCTATAAATAGTGGAACTTCTGTTTATCGGTTCATCCTCTGCCCTTGCGAAACCGATCAGCAGGGGCGACCGCATCTCGTACAGATTCCAGTGTCAATCGAACCAAACCTCCCCTATAATTATTGAAACTTATTGTTTGGAAAGTACCAATGATAATGACCGAAACGTAAACGACTAATAATTAGTGCGTCATCTAAATACTCTTAGTAGGTATTATACGCAGGTCAGGCGCAGTAATATTATGAGCTTAATAAAAGTACTTAGGAGTAGGACTATAGAATGACGGCTTGCAACTAGGCAGAGAAAGGGGCCGAAATTATTCCAGATATCTATGGATTATCTAATGCAACCACACATTTATCTCAGTTCATTAATAGGCTCATAAAGAACCATCAATCCTGCCGTTAATAAGGACTGCATTCTAAAAAACGCCTGCTGATTACGGTCCTAAAGCATTGGTGGAAACTGGTGGGACCAGGAACAGCTTCATCTGCTGACAGAATGCCTTGATCATTCTAGATCGTTGAGTACTATGTCAGATACGACTAATCTCTGATTTTGTAGGGTTTCGAAGTGAGGAAAAGTATTAGGTATACAAGGGTTTAACGAGATCGATCTATAAGAGCGGGCTATTTTTGCTCAGAATTTTATCTTAAGCTATTGAAGACTCAGAGATTTTAGTCTTTTTGAGCGGACCTTACGACGGATTTTATCAAGTAAGCAACTAAGAAACCTCGTCACCTGTAGATTTATAAGGTGTTAATGCAGGGCAGTGCTGGATCAGAAATCATACGATAATTTCACTTAAGCAAGACGTTCTCGAGTCCTCCACGAGTTATTTACATTGGGCACGACCTCACTCTTGAAGGTTGCATCTCGAAGTAGGCTTCTAGTTAACTACTATCAAAAGACATATTAACGGATTGTTCTCCTGCATCTACCTATACAACAAACATTCAATCGCGTGGTATTATAAAAAGCACAGAACAACTTTTATGATACCACGTCGTCTGCTAATAAAATGGACTTTTTCAACGTCTATGTTGCAAGTTTTCAGATTTGCCATTTGTCGCAGGCTGGATTGTCTCAGGCGCTTGGCGATTTATTAAGATGCCGCATTTTACGTTCAGCTAGATAGCTGCACCCCCACCCCATCGTCTGCCCATCGACTGTAGCATTTGTCTTTTGCTGCTTAGGGCTTAATGCCACCAGCTTAAAATAGGGGCCTTTCTTTTGATTCAATATGTGAGCCACTGAACGAACCTAGCATTCTGACGACGACTCTTCTACTCTGCATTTTCGAGCGCTCTCCATCGTGTCTGTGATAGCGCGAGGAGCAGTCGCTCGCGACGGGCCCAGCGCGACCCACACAGAAACCTCCCGAAGCGCCATACGATCGTTGTAGCTGCATCTGTAAAATGAACCCGCCAAAAAACAGAAACAATGGATCAATATAGGTAGAGCAGAATTCTTATTGTGACATCGACACTGTGACACCAGTCAGTGATGAGTAACGGCTCTGATTTTGCTAAATTCAAAAACAAATTTTGGCTCTATTGTCGTTTGCTGCAGTGCAAAGTCAACATACGACTTATTAGCAAATGTATAACACTGTATTTACTGGTCAGAAGAGCACTGTAGATTACAAATGTGAGAATCAAAAGATATGAAAAGTATAGCATTTGTGGGTAGGTTGGGCGGAATAAACACACTGTTTGAACAAGGATATTTGTGTTTATATCCTTCATTCACTAGTATTATTCCACAACATAAACCACACGAAGAAAAGTAACGGCGGTTTGTCTATTAAGAGCTCGTTGCCTGCTTTTTTATTGCGACCTAACGAACACTTGCGAAACTTGGCCATCTTCCTGCTCTGCGAGAGCGTATTATTTATCTGATGAAAACAAGAATGAAGCGACGCAGCGTTGAGTCAACGGTGAGGACGCATTGTGTCTTATGACAAGTCCATAGGTCAACCGAAACTCGGTGAAAACATTTTTCCGAGTAGAGATTAGCAGCCTTTCCGGCCATCTGTTAACCCACCATTTAATTTAATCTTGAATCGTATTTTTTGCTAACTATAGTGGTCAATTTCCACCTATGCCACGCGTACCATTTTGTAGACAAGATGAAAATACGGCAAAATGAAATATATATATATATATATATTTCATTTATATATATACATTGTATATATACATTGCTGAGCTGTAAATTGGTGCCCATTCACCGAGATTAAAGTATAGCTAGATGTTAGCTTGACAATGCACAATATACAGGTACCGATAGCACTATAGGGCTCAACGATACGGACAGATTCTCTCTTATACGTGCTCTATTGATTCAGCATACTGCCGTAAAATAGATAGAACGCTGCCGTATACAATTTCAGTAGAAGTATAATATTTTCAGACCTCATATAATTTGTCATAAATGACTATATGCGGTCCATAGAAGTTATTTGCCCTCAGATACTAACATGGTCATAGAACGGTTACCGCTGTCCGTTTCATTGTATGCGCGGAACAGGTTACGCCAATTTTGTAAACAGCAGCCCTATGTGCCGTGACAGCCGTTGACACCGTGCGGCCGGCGACAGTTTTTTACTAGACTGAGTTTGATCACAAGACATCTTACGCAATAGCTGAGTGAAACATCGTCAACGTAACGACTTGCCCAGCCAAGCGCTTCCACATCGTAGACGGTGTGACGTAACTTGAAAAGAACTTATTCCAGTATAAACCTGTTGGTTCCACCATTGTTTAACTGGGCATAATTTCCTTAGAACTTGGCTTTCGTAGAACAGGATGTTGGTTTTTTTGAGGATATTATTAGCAACATTGCGCAAGCCGTACTGCTCTTGTGTTCTACCCAAAGTATGCAGAATATAACTGTTTGCAGTTTACTGCTTTATTTGCTTCGTTATTATTACACAGGGATACAGGCTGCAAAATTATCCTTAGAAAAGTTGATATATATATATTTTTTTAGATTATGATTTATATAGATTATTATGTTATTTTTAGATTATTAGAATTTCTAACAAATTCATACGTAGTTCCAAGTGCCGTTGGCTACTTTCTTTTCTCTACCTTAACAAGCGACTCTAGGCAATCCAACAGGTATAATTTGCACGGCCTGCAACCGATATATTGCACGGTAAGACCGCTCGCGTCAATCGTCTGAGGGTAATATTTACTCGGGAAGCGATTCCGTTTACTGGTGACTTTTATCATTGTGAACGGCAGGAAGAAACGGGCACTTAATCAACAAACACAGGTGCTTCTGCCATTACAAAAAAGAAAAAAATCACAACTCTGTTTCGCCTCATTTGAGTTGATGCACACCTTAAAAGTTATCATCAAGTTATCCTTAAATAATTAACCTTTTCATGATTTTCGGTCTGCTCACCTATGTTTCTGCGCTTGTTGTAATA
>NW_019212992.1:115435-134126 GCF_002532875.2 Varroa jacobsoni | reverse complement strand
TTTCGGTGAGCAAGACGGAGGGGTCGTGCAAGAATAACCAGTGGCTATAATGACAATTTTCTATCTTCATTTTTTGACATAATTTCCAAGGTGCTTTGAATAAATTAGAATTTCCTATGCTCTGTTTTCGGGACCGCATTTAAACAACCTGTATTCAGAATCCACACACAGCCCCATTGGTTATCCTTATAATATTACTTGGTTAATCCGCAACTAACGTTGAGCAACGTAGGTACGTACAGTTACGTTAAATATTGCTCAGATATTAGGTTCCATTAAAAACGGCGGACTTCGTGCCGATAGCGGGCTAAGAATCGTAGAAACACTAGCGTTCAAAGTGGCCAAAAGATCCAAAACAATGTCCAAAGGATTTTAGAAAGGATAAGTATTAGAGCTTATCTGGACGACTAAACTTTCAAGTACTTTCTCGAAAAGAATTGGTAGCCTCTGTATCATAGATGCAAGATAATGGCTTTTTACATCTTTTGAGCAATTTCGAACCCTTTAACCCAAGGCCCTGGTGAGGATCTTGCGCTTTGTTTTATAGAAATCTTATGGACGCCGCACGAAAACTTGTAACAACGTAGGCTGTCGGTTTCACAAAAAAAAAAAATTATCATAGCTCTCCTCCCCGCCATGAAAAATTTGCTGTGACAACCGAGCCAAAAAGGTGCTTGAATTTATACGAGACACCCCATGGTTCAAGTTTCATCATTATATTTGCTACATTCAATAGCACGTAAGGCCACGGCCCTCGTTCAAACAGACTGAAAAATATCATCGTTGTCAGAACAAACAAATTTCCGCTTGTACGAATAATTTGACTCTACGCGAAAAAAAAAGGCTCAATTTTATCCGTATACGGCGAGTGGTAAGATCATTTAAATAATACAGAACGGATGATTGACATTGAACCTATAATACATGTCCTATATTAAGAAGCATCGATGTGCTTAAATGGTTACGCGCACGTTATATATGGTTTACGTGTGTTAACCATTCAATGCTCAGCACGTTAATGCGATTCTATATATATATATATATCCGAGAGATATGAAATGTCTGCAAGCGTAATTAGGCTATGATTGCCCCAGGCGTTGCCAAGATCCTGATGGCAATTATCATCATTAATTCTTGAGAAAGCTTTATAATCGTGAGCATATTGGTGAAGACTATCGGTCAATAACGTAGTACTACTAACCGGCAATCTAAAAAGACTGCTTCTTAACGAACACTTCATCATATCATATTAGGACATTAAAATAGCTGCTGTCCAGGAATTAATTGAACAATGAGAAGATTAAAAGGTCTAGATTTCAAAAAGCGCAGTAATAAATTTGACACCCATTTTCTGTATACTAGACAATTGACTTTGCATGAATATAATTATACTTTTGACAGATGTGGGTGTTTTTTTTTGAAAACTTATCCAATATACTGTGGCAATTGAACCATATAGTTATGTTTACACGATCAGATACGACGATATCTGAGAAATCACGCAGATCAGCATATTTCAGTTATACTAGAAGATTGTTTGTCAATGTTACGTTGCAGATTTGATATGATGAACTAAATCTGCAATAATCTAGAATTTTATTTAAAAATATTCTTAGAAACGAACATTATTTTATCAAGTATGATTTCCACTCCCGATTATGTTATCCTTCAGCCCCTACAATCGTTTACTCCCCGTCGTCTTAGTTAGTTGGTCAGGACTAGTCATCCTGAATTTTAACAATTTTTCAAGCTAAAGGGCAAAGGCTAAGGAAAAGTTAATACGGTCTATATCGGCAGAATCTACCAAAATTAGAACTTATTCGTAATTAAACAGGTATTATATATTACATTGTTTTCACAGGTGTGTATTTGCGTATCCGTGTACGTTTCAGAACAGCTACAACAATTATTACGTTCCCTTAAGGGCAAAACATATGCATCTATCGTAATTTCAATGAATAGAATGTTTATTTAGATTTATGCTGTTGAAGCGTTTCAATTAGCAGATGTCTAAAGTTATTTGATAATTTCTTAGTTATTGCCATTGAAGCTCTTCAAACAGCTGAGCGATTTGATAGCTGACCGCGCTTCTATGAGTTTAATACTATAGGCTTTTCTGAAGTGTACCTCTGGGACGCACCAGGAGACCGAACCAGCCCAGCTACTACGCGGCAGGACGTGGCGAGCCTATCACCCGTATATCGGCCAGTGTAATCAGAAACGTCTGCCCTACAAGGTAATTGGCTAACCATCCTATGATTCGTTGTTAAAGATTTCATCTTTTAAAATGCATCAGTTTAATATCCACCTAATTTTAGGCCCATGTCAAAGCCGTCGCCGTTTTTGATGGGGCATTTATCTGAAAATTTATATATGTATATTTATAAAGTAAAACTGTTGTTGTAATAGGCTGAGAAGCTGTTTCTGAGAATGTAAATATCGCCTTCTCGAGCATCGCTATGCTACATATCAAAATCTGAGTAGATAAGTTTGTGAAATAAAGGTTGTGTGAAAATAACGGAAGCATTTATGGCATGCAAAATTCATACATAAGTTGCATTCTTACACCTAACTTCTACAAATATATTGAGCACTAAAGAGAACAGTGTTACTTTTAGAAAAAGATGTATAAACAATGTATGGCTTACACTTAAATTAGGATGAACGAGCAAAGCCAGTTTTTTCTACAACAAAGCCCGCAAACTTGTCATGGCAACAAAGTGTTTGTTGTTTTCGGGACTCAAACAAAGATCAGTTAATGTCGGAACTCTACTGAGAATCTAAATGTTTTAAATAATGATTGTGTATTACTGCACATGTGGCTGCAGAAGAAGCCAAACCAGCTCTTAACGCAGCACCATGATAAAGATCCGAAGAAAAAACAGTGCGGACTCCTCCAGAGTTAATCGATGTTAATCGACGGATTAAATGATGAAATTTGGTGTTAGTGAGCGTACGATGTTACGGATGAAGACCTCATGTATACTTCACATGTCGTAAAAATCAGACAAATGCTCTCAAGAAAGGCAAAAGGTTTGATTGCGTGTTGTTTATTATCCAATTTTCACAAAAATGAAGGAAGAAATTGCTTTCGATTATTCTTTGACGAAAACTTTTTTTTATCGTCGATGCTTTCGGTTATGATTCAGAGAATGTATCTACTATGGGGAAAACAAATTTTGAAAGCTTAGCGTTTACATTCTGGGTGCCATATCCAGTGAAGAAGACTTCATGCCTTCACAGGTCTTGCAAAAAGGCCAAGGCACCACTAAACAATGTTGCCTGTATGTCTTACAAACTGATGTGTAGTCGTGGATAATTTATATGGATACAAGTGCCTAACGAAAAACTAGAAATCTTCCGACAACGTGGCGCACCGGCTTAAATTAGTAGTGCAGGGTTGACTGGACTTCTGGATCATACAGATGTGTACTAAACAATCTAGATTTCAACCCATCGGAGTACAATGTATGTATTACTGAACGAGAGTCGAACGGGTTTCGACATGTCAGCGTTGACCCGTACTATCAGGACAACATCTACAGAATAGAAACAGGAACATCTGATGAGATTAAGAACGGCTAAGGACGGACCTAAATTGAAGTTCTAATCGCGGCAGTCGTGGCTATAGTGAATAAATATTACCGTCAGGAGTGAAAACTTAGTTGAAACTATTCTTTTTATCTAGATATAGTCTCAGGTAGAGAGTACAAGAAAGGTTCAAAATTAGCTTCTGTATCTTGTATATATCTTCAACAAGTGGTCGAAATGCATTTCGTTGAAACATCGTTCGTAGAGTTAACCGACTAATTGAGTTCGTTACTATTGGGCAGTGAGCGGACAACATGCACTGACAGGATACTAGCGCTAAATGAAATAAACTTAGCATTGTCCTTATATCATTGCTAGATTATTACGCAGTTAGAATTAGGAGAATAGTACGGGGAGCGGCTGTTATCGTGAGCATGATAAACTTGCCTACTGCTGGTTTTTGTCCTGTTTGTTAATTGTTTGATGTCATCGTGTTTTTGCAAGAATACCTTGAGAGTCTTGTTGAGCGCTACGGCGATTCGTAAATAAAGAACCATGATGATGGATATGGGTGCGACGAAGAACACGAACGTTGAGCATAGCAGGAGAAACTCCCAGGAATTGTCAGGCTGATTAAATGGGAAGCCACACCACGCGGACGCTCGAATTGGCTCACCGGTCCTGCGTTGACGGTCACATAGAAAAGCAAACAGAGCAAAAACATAGGGCAGTCACTTATAGCGAATACAATATCGGAGATATGGAAGCTAGCTGGGTTTTCCTAACCATTGCCTTTATTAGATTTACTTTGTTATGCAATACATATGATAACTGTTTAATGCTATGATCGGTAAGAAAGATTGAAACTCACACTCTAAAGCAGATACACGATATCGTAATTGTTTCGGTAGTTGTTGAGACTTCTATTAGTATTTGCATCCAAAACTTTAGAAATGTATTTTTATACTATTGTTTAATGCGTACATGGCCGTTCAGTGACTAAGAACTAGTCCTGGACAAAGTCATAATTACTGCCAATACAAACTGTTTTCTCATACGTATACAAAAAAAAAAAAAAAAAAAAAAAAAACGGTAACACAAACATGAATAGGCGTGCAACAATGACTGATTATTATTTATTCACTGATCTGCGTTCTAGTAAGTTCGCCTCACAATAGGGTTGCCGATTTCGTAAACTTCGTCCTTTTTCTTGGAATTTGTGATGTGAGCTTTACGTGAGTGGGCACAGTGCGTGCGTCTGCGCTATGAGACGAAATATTTTACGGCGGGTGCCACGAACCACACTTAAGTATATGGCCTGATTTTTTTTTAGATCCAAGGGAAAGATGTGCTTACAAGCGATGCTAATGGACGTCAAAGATCGCCGAAACACAAAGAAGATGAGTTTCACTCTTCTCTATCAGAGAGACTGTAAAAATTCGTTATGGATAATCTAGCTGAAGTGAATGTTTTCCCCCTGAATGAGTCACGATTCCTCGGGTTACATAGCCGACTTCACTGCAAGCAAAAGTTATGTGTTAAACTGATCCAGACTTAAAAAATATTCTATAAAAATAACATTGCGTGTTATTTTAGATAATGCTCTACCTCGCAAGAGCTAAATGCACATCTTTAAGAAACCAATATTCATCCTTCTGACAGGATAAGTCTAATCCTGTCCTGCCAGAACACACCCGTGCAAGTTCTTAATTAGGACCACCGTTAAATGTATTATATTTTCTTGTCCTGCAATTTTGCCTATTTACGTTGTGAAATACGTGATGGTGGTAATTTTACCATGCAACTGCACGGAAGGTTTCACCACCATGTAGGAAAATGTACCATCAGCCCGCAAAGGCCTAAGGCAAGACCCTAGAGCATAATTCGGTTCCCTTTTGTTAAAAAGGAAAAATGTTAGCATCTAAAAAGCATTTGATGCCAACCTATATAACCAGATTTTCGTTTTCTTTTTCCACATAAAAGGCACTTGACAGCCGAAAATCACGTTAAGGAAGTATCGAGTATGCACTTAGCGCCACTCTAAACGACTAAAGTTCCAGGTTGAATCTAACAGAGCGCTCATAAAAACCGACAATGGTAGTATATTTAATAAGCAAGTAGTTCACACTCACCCTTTCTCTATACCTCGACCCAATGGAAGCATCGTATTAGCCGCTGACACGGGCTTTTCTTATTTAAGTATATCGTATACAGACGTCCTACGTTTGGCGGGCCAGCTATCATTTAAACTGGTAGATTTAGAAAAAAAAATGTTTTTTTTATTTATTTTTAGATTTAGGTTAGGAAAAAATTCTATGCAATAGATAGAATTAATGATAGATATCTTGTTTACATGTTTACTTTTAGCTCTCTGCGTTCCGGCTCAAACACAGCATTCGCAGCAGTCCACAAGTAGCCTGGTCATCAAATTGACATAAATAGAATTTGGTTTTTCAGAGGAAACATATTCAGCTCGATCCCTTCAGAACCATCTGTTGATTAGGTGATATCGTTATGACAAATTATGTGACCCCAGCTTTCGGTTATGATTCATTTATGGCAGTTCAGTGCCGAAGTTACGTTTCTTCGACAGTCAGTTCATTAATAACAAAAAAGACATCTCATTCGATGCAGCTGGATGCTCTACAGCACACGCCGACAATCGGGCTACAGTTATTTCAATCAAGAATTACCCTGGTAGCATATCTTAGCAATTAAGAGCACCAGCTTATTAGGGGCTCTCGCTTGATATGTCATACCGTAGTCACGTTCTCTTATTCCGTATTTAGCCCCACATACTGTCAGCATAGAGATAACATTGAACGTGCTCACGTATTGCGCGGGCCTTAAGTTCAGACCATTCTGCCTAGCTAGTTCTGTAAAATACATTTTCTAATAGCCAAGAAAGCGAAGTTAGTTATGATAGAACTGTCAGAAAGGAAAAATAGGCCGAAAAATTTAAACAACACGTAACCGTTTCGCATATTTGTCTATATATTACATTTTTAGCTATGAAAAACCTTTCGTCCCCGGTGTATTCTATAGGTAATCAGTCAACGTCGGAAGTAGCAACGCACGATCCATGTCCGTCGTTAGAAGGCAATACGACGATGTACTCTATGGACGCGTGTGCGCCCCTCTGTACGCAATCCAGCACGCGGAAAAGTGTTCAAAACGTTTGCATTATTGCTCGAGCTGCATTACCTTCGAAAATTATCTTAGAAAAAAACCAATGATGTGACATATTGAGAGTACTACTAGCCGCAAAAAGAGTCGCTGCGTAGCTTGAGCGTAGGCGACCCTTCGAACTACCGGATATTCACAGAAACAAACGTAAGGATGCGTTTTTGACGTCATGAAAATGCTGCGTAACCTACGTAATCAACGACGTCAAAAGCGATCGTTGACACAGGCGACTGTGGCGATCAGATTCGGACGAGAGCGGGAGTTGTGAGAAGAACGCGTACCGATTAATTGCCGCTGATGTTAGCAGAGCCCGTCGAAAGACTGCCTTGTGAAACCGTCATAAATTTATAAAATGACATTAGCACGCAAATACATATTGGCTAATGGTATTCGTTTCACAGTGTTGCATTAGGTAAGTTTCAGTACATCTCTATGTTGCCAGTTGCGACGTATGAGTCGACTTTACGCCTTAAATAATTAAAGATCGGCTGCCGGTCGCATGCTTAGAAATAGCCACGCCTTCAAGGTCCAGATTAAACTAAGTGATCCTTCAAAGGTGTAATTCTTTCAGGAATTTATTGGCTGAAGAAAAATGGATTAGTCTAGCTAGAATTTAAATAACAAACACACAGTGAGGAAGTACTTTCGTTATCGAACCCATTGAAGTGGTGCTTACTATTAAAAAAAAAAACTAACCTTAGCGGGTTTTGTTTGCTGTATGAGCAGCCGACAGATTCTTCAACTTATCAAATGCCAACGGCAGGTACTCATTTAAAAAATTGTTTCTTCACTGTTTGCCTATTTCTTTGGACAGTTTGTCTCCTAAGTCGTATTGTACGAATCCGAACACTTATAACTCAGTTGAGCAAGATCCGATCTATGAGACAAAATTAAAGAGCTCGGGATCCGTCAGAACGTTTCGGATAATCAAGGCACATATCATAGCTTTTGTCTTGAGAACTTTTGTATCGTCAATTTATTGAGCAAGTTCAGAGACGCGTTCAGTTGTGTGGCCCTCTGCATCTATCATTTCGCTATATTTTCGAAGCTTAATGCAGAGCGCCCCTTCAGCTGTACGTACTTCAACGTACCTTCAGAGCTGTTTATGATAAACCTTAACGACGATTTAACTGTCCTCTCTTACATTAAAGTTGTTGAATGTAATTACTTTCTCGTCCTCGATACCGGCCTTACGTCGAAATGACTTTCGAAATGATGTTTTAAAACTGAGCAATGAGATGCACATTAGTAAGGAGCTAGAAATGGCGTCTTCATTGAGCTAATATGGGAGCCGCTTTACTGTCTTCATTATACTGTCCAGCGCATACAGAAGATTCTCCGCAGTGATATGACCACCTTCTAAAGGCGCAGAAGGCCTTTGAGGCGACTGAAGTTGAATTTTTACGCAGTCTACGGGTTTTCATTCTCTGTCGTGCGATTTTTTAATAAAGCAGGGAGCTTCGGCTTCAACGTGCTGCAATCGATTTTGATAAACACCCTCAGATATCGTCAACCAGGCTTCGATATTTTTCGCAGTCTTCGTCGTATCAGCTACTTATTTTCCAGCGAAGAGGTTGCCTCGAGTGCAGTAGCGAAAATTGGACAACTTTTTAGTTGCACGGTTTTGGTAGCGCAGAAATCTGCTACAAACTAACTAGGGCAAAATAAGAAAAAAATTAGATCCATTTCAAAATCTAAGGCAAAACGTATCTTGCAATAAAACCCCATTACTGCTTAAAAATAAAACTGAAAGACTCCATCTACATAAGCCATTTTAGGGAGCAAAGAGAAATAGGAACAGAAAAACAATAGTGGTTATAGAAATAATACCAGAATGACATAAGGAGATAAGTGCTCTGCAATGGGAATAGCATGCTGTACAAGACATTTCTGAAACAAAAGCTGCTAATCAGTGATACAGATGTAGGTAGTATTTGTATTATCTCTATATTGCAGACGGTCTTTACCATCAGGTCTCAGCTCATATACTCCTCGTTCAGAGATAAAGCGCTTTCGCGTTGTTAGCTTTAGGAATAACCCAGGTGCTCATTGTTGGTATTCTGTAAACATATGAGTCCTATATCGATGTAAGATATGCACAAAAAAACAATTATTCGGTCATATATGTATGGGTGCAACATATGTCCTTCGCATATGGATACATACGCCCCAGTATCTGTGGGTAGTGTTCAAATCAGATATCAAAATTCAAGTCTGAAATAATATAACAAATAAATTCTTTTATAACTCACTGTTGGAGCTACGATATAGTAGTATATAACCTTTTCGAATACTCCGTAAAGAGCTTGCTTTTCTAGTAACAATGATTGTTACTATTGTTATTATCAATATTAGAATTAAGAAACAACGGTAAGTTTCTCTGAAAGCACTTCTTCAAATAGGAACATCAGAGATCACGTTTTTACCTAAGAAAAACAAATTCATCCATCATGTACAAACAGTATGAAGGTAAAAACAGAAGAAAACATTAAAGACGTTATTAATTAAGCTTCGGTCTAAGAAAGAATAATAATAACAATTTGTCATTATTATTATTATAAAATGTTTGCATTTTGAAATAAGACGGCCACGTGCATCTCAGGAAGTATCGCTTTACAGATACAGTGATGACATAATTAACGCTTTGATAAAAGTGGGTATATTTTGAATCTGGCTGCAACGCTCTGAAGACTTTATAAATGTGAGCGAATACTTCCTCGTGAACTTCAGCGTGTAATTGTCGAACATATTTCCCGTTCTAAAAGGGTCAGTACACGAATCATAGCTATGTGAAAAGAGCAACTGGCCCTGGGTTATGACTCGGAGTCAACATTGATATACTCTGTATTTTAAGAAATTATAATAAATCTGAAATCTATTCAATGCACGAAGGCACGACAAATCTAGTGGACTAGATATAATGAACGATTATTAAGTTACTAGCGAAGGTTTAATTGATAATGAGTTAATATATAGAACTTACGAAAAAAGAAGTGCTTCCTACATTTAAATGTTGAGCGCTTAGGGAGCAACAAGTGGATTAGTATCAACAGGCGTCGCCATCTAGAAAAGTCTCATGAAAAGGTACCCAAAGACATCGAAACGTTCGTATACAACTTGGTGGTAGTTCAGAATTTAAGAACTGCCAAAAATAACCGTATCTACAAACAGTTATTTCTGTCTGTGTTTCTTTCATGCAATAACTTAGATAGTCAAAACTCAATTTTCGATCTTCGTAACTTCATTTTGCGGTACTACTAGTATAGTGGATGCACTATATTGCTGTAAGTATTAGGCCTTCAGTAGCGAACGTTAATCTCATAGTTCAAGATAACACTATAGGTGTACGATATTTTACAATATTCTCTTTGTGTTTGAAATACACCTGTATTTTTTTTTCAAATTCGAGGCCAACAGTCAACAAACGGTTGTCAAATGTTGCGTCACTTGGCGTGAAGCAGATTAGTTGTGGTAGACCATGGGAAGCCAGAAATTTTTCAATGATTTACAGATATAAGTTCGATTTAGAAACGAGAACGACGGACAGTTCGACGTATAAACTATACATTCGTTGAGGGTTTTACTACTAAGTACACCTAGTATTGGATTAAACAATGCTAGATAGAAAAATGAAAACTTAACAGTTAGTTTTGAAGATGGATAACGGAAAGTAGAAATCACAAAGCACTAGCTTTCATGCTTGGTGTATGTCAACAAAAACACCGTACTTGTTTACCCCAGTTAAATTAATAAAATTAAGAAAAGGTCAAATGGGCACTGTATGATTTGATCGAGGATCGAAAACAGATACGTATAGACGTTTTGCTTTCACGTTACAACGGTGAGCCGCTCTTACATTAAACTGCAAATTGTGATAAAAAAAAAATGTATAGATCTATAAGGGTTCCAGGAATATCATACGGATGGATGCAAATTAACTGGCGGGACATAATCCTCAAGCAAATGTACAGCTGCGAAAGCCTATAGTGTCTGTTTGAGGCTCTACTGTATATGCAATCCGGCTTCATCGGTCCTGGTTTGGCAGTAAGTCATAGATAATAATAGTGTATACTTCGACTGAAAATAAAAATATGTGAACTGTGAAAACTTCGAATTTTCTATATATATTTTTTAGTTTAAGTTATATTAAACGACCTAATATATTAATTAGACCTAATATAAATAATACATAGAAATTATAAGAAAAAGAAAAATGCCCCCCTGTGGAAATTTCTAGGGAAAATCGATCTCCAGTAAAATCGTCTCAGTTGCTCTGTATTCTATTGCCTGCACCGCCAACTGCTTTCTGGTAGCCGTTAGTTAGTAGTCGTTAGTTCCGCGCAGATTACGTAGGTTTCACAAAAATGTCCATTTAACACCCAGCTTTAAATGCTAAACTAGGACATCAAGCCATCACGAATGACAATCCCCCAAATCGTATATATATTATGTTGTTGGAAAGTTATCTATAATAAGGTTTTTGAAGTCTCGGTCTTAAATATGGCGAAAATTGCGCGATACATATTGCGTTCAAGTCAGAGAAAAACGTCCTGAGACCCACAATCCGTCTTGTCTGCCCACTGGACGTGTATCATTCGATGTCGTACGTACTCGTATGTTAGATAGTTAACTTGCATGAAGAACGTGTATGGAGAAGCGGCGAGAATTGAAAGGATCCAGATGACGATAATATTCCAGACGGCACGTGTAATTTTCGATTTTGTTGGCTGACGCATTGGATGACATATTGCCATGTACCTGTTGTACGGAACAGAAAAACAGATTACTTTCTTAAGTTTGTATCTATAGCTGAATTTTAAACTCCGTGCCTTTATCCAACTAAATGAATATCAATCACGTATGTTATATAACCTTAACAAGACAATGATACACCACACTATCAAGAAGTTAATATTAAATATTAGCAATTTTATTTCAGTATCAGGATGTGCTTCAAGCTATTTTGGTGTTGGGTTATAATTCGTAGATCGATTGAAATTGACGCACCTTGTGTTATCGCATGTTCTTTTTTTTTCATTATGTTATACAGGTGCCCACTTACATCCTGCGACAAGTACAGCTAGCTGGTAAGTTACAATTAGCGAAGTTATATTTCGTAAACCTAGTAAAGTATGTGCTCAGTCATGCAGGTAATTCCTTAAGAAGCACTGTAGATTTCTCTCGATGGTCAAATGAGCGTTTTTGCTTGACCCTTGGCCCATTATAAAACATCGCAATTACCATCTAATAAGCGACTCGTTTCAGATCTGATTTGAAACACTTTAAGTAGGAACCTTACACAGCTATTTATATCCATAATTTTCTCTGTAGCCATTCATAATTACTGAAATCGTGCAGGATAGCTGAAAAAGGGTAACCAGACGGCCTGGTAGCCGTAGAGTGAAGCGTGTTAAGGTGAAGCTGCGAATAGCTTTTCTCATGAAAATGATTCCACGTTAAAATGAGACAGCACAATGTGTCTGGAAGTTAGAAGTCCGAACGGCCTAGGTCAGTTGCTAGGTTAGGTAGGCAGTTGTATAAAGGCTGCTTGCTAACGCGTCTCCTAGACGCTAAGAGTCAATCCAAAGCGTTCTAAGAATAAATTGCATCCGCTCGGCAATATTCTAAAAAAACGGCGCTTCACTTTATTCACTGTAATCTTTATCGAGAAATGGTACTGGAAAATTATAGATAAGGTGAAAACACATAGAACCTTACCGATGCAAACTGTGCGCAACGCTTAGTAGTAAAGCCACCGAAAAACACGTTTCGAGAGACAACCGAATTCGATTTCAAGTTAGCCCCTAATAAGGCATATAGCTATGTTGAACTACTCATACAATATGCTCGTATAGTATCCTAGTCCTTTTTATATGTAGCCTAAAAATTCAATACTAGTTAAGTACTTTACGTTTGGTAAAAAGAAAAAAAAAAAAAAAAAGAACAAGATTCATCCGAAAACGTAGGTCTCATTAAAATTTAGCCAGAAGTGTCTTAATCACTGTTAGGAACGTCTAAGGAAAAAGCAAGCTTATTATTCAGCTGACAAGTTCTGTTAAATTCAACAAATCTGTCCTAAGAATTACAAAGCAGGAAGTTAGGACTTCTGATTTTTTTATAATTTTACCGCTACAGGCAAAAATGGTATAAGTTACGAGTTATAAGCGCGAGTGAGTGGCTGTCGCCGAACGTCCAGGTACCTGTTATCACTGGTACTAAGCCGCAACGCAGACATAGCTTTAGGAATGTACACCATCGAAGACTCCGGCGATGATAGGTGATGATAACCAAACAGAGGTAATCCAATTTTCTATTTTGGATTTGTGCGGTCTTATCCTTTTAGCTGGGAGATTCTCTGTGGAAGGACGGTCTGTGGCTAGTTGATTGCTTAGCTCTATATCTGTAGTTTTTTTTTGTTGTTTCTACTGAGTAGTCCAGGCAAGGTACACGCGTTCAACGGCGATTCTGTGTATAGGTCGACGACGGTCTACCGAGGCGAAGTTCGGATATGCATCCGGATATGGAGCAGGATTATAAGAACAGAAAGACACGCTGGTCTACTCATTCATGTTAGTCAGTGCTCTACTGCATCCTTGTGACAGAGCTGATATAGCACGCCAGTGCTCGTGGAAGCTAATCTGAGCATGTAAACATAGTAAAGATCGAAGATTCAACGAAATATTCAAGTATGCGTACTCGTAAGCCTCCTTGCACCGGTGATCTTTTACCCTTTCTATGGCGTACACTTGGAATCATTGCTATATCGGGGCCAGATTATATATATATAATGCGTATAAATGGGTACCTTGTGTGTTCGAAACTTTTGTACGATTAGGCGACGTCGTCCAAATAATACAGTGGAATTTATAGACTTTACTTAAACACTTAGTACCATAGTTGAACGAGAACGGGGTGACATAACCAGAGGTTGCGATTAGGAGACTGGAAACGCTTGCGTTTACGAGGCCAAGGTCATAATCTGACATTTTTTTGTGCTCGTTTAAAAACAACTCGCCGCAGCAGTTGACAGCATCTAACTGTTAAACAAATTAATAATCTAACTGTTATTTCTACTGGCGATGCTTTCATTGGACCCTGGGATTGCTATTTTTCAAGAACACTAATAGTAAATTAGTGGCCCTAGTTGTCTATACAGATGTATGAGCTCCGTCGGGGTTTACATGTTAAATACGAGCCCTAAGTACATTCCACCGTTGCCTGTATGATAGGAACCATCAACTCAAATATACTCAGCTATATACATACATCTAGGATTTTATTCAGGTTCTATAAATATTTGTAGTATTAAGGCAGGGGTTTACAATGAATGAAGGTAAAAACTGCCGAGCGAGAATGCGAGAATTTATAAGTTAGTTTTGAACTTAGGTGTAAGGCAAAATATGACACAGAGTGTGGATGATTCTCTTTCTTGTATATAGCCATTATACTATGGTTCAATTTGAGTTTACGTAGAGAGAGAAAAAAAAAACTAAAAAATACAGTAAGAAAACACTGTCAGCATAAAAATGTCACGTGATAACCATTTATTATCCATAGCACTACTGAAAAAAATGAAATTATCCAGACAAAATTAATAGATATGCTAAGATATTGAATCACGAATGTTAGATGTAAGCATTACGTCTATATTATATGAATATTTAACGGCGTTTTATGGTGCCTGACTGACCGCTATGACGAAGATTAAGGATACACACACGTTTAGAAAAAGCTGAATGGATCCATTGCTAATTTTGCGAATTTCGATTAAACTCATCCGTAATAATTGTTCTTTCCCTGGGCGATAAATACGATACAAAGCCAGCACGTGGTTTGCCTCAGGCTCAGAGCTCAACCGCGTAACTAATACCTGATAGTTGGAATACTTTATTCAATACGTTTTTCATGCGGAGTTTAAATGGCGCTTACAGGACCCACAGATTCAATAACTAAAGCATAAGCTAGAATGTACACTGGTTTTTCTAATTTCTACTCGAAGAACTTACCCACATCTCCCTTATTTAAAATTCGAATCTCTCGTTCTTACTTAATTTATTTTTGTAATTGTAAGAATGATAAACATGCATTGAATCTATTGAAATGTTTTTGTTAAATGACCTCAAGAGAGAGACTGAGCTCTATGGCTAACTACCTTATGCAGCTAGCTTCGATAAAACAAAGAACACCTGCAAACTATTAGCTGGGTTTCTTAACTAGCCATTATGAAGCAACAAGTTATTTCTAAAAAACAGTTAATTTTTTGCCGATTTCGCCCAATCCAATGGGTCTTTCTGGCTTGCTCTAAGGAGTAGTTCCTCTCAAACACTAACAGCGTTTGTCTAGTATTGTCTCATACGCGCTAGTAATACATATATGCTAGTTACATATACAGAGCTGTTTGTACAAAAAAGAAGAAGACACTCAAAATGAGGTTCATTAATGTTATCAATGATTTAACCGCTGAAAATAATTTTTTTCACTGGCTCAGGCATGCTTTGAAGTTATGAAGGACAAATTTTTACCCTTAATAAGCTCTGATACCTAATACTTTTGATAGGAGCAGCCTATTTAAACAAGGCATACACTAGAAAAAAACAGGTCGTATCAGCTCCTTATGCCCTCGAAAGCACTCGGTGTGTAAGAACGGAACTGACCGTTTCTAGTTACGCGAGCGTATACTGCATAGTTTCTAGCTTAAGGAAATTATTCACGAGGCAAATCGCTTGTCTAGACAAATACGTAGTCTATACATATTAATCAAATTCTATCTGTAACTGCGCCATGTGGGATAGTTAGAACTTGGTATTAACCATGTTACCGCATCGGCAGACAAGCAGCTCGTTTTGATTTGAATTTGCAATGAGTTTTTTCGGAACAGGTACCGCAGTGCAAAAAATGCAGGTACCGCAATTTATTAGCTCTTCATTACGATATATATATACATATATATATATATATGTATATATATATATATATATATATATATATAACACGTATGCCATATGAACTCGTTCTAGCCAGCCACATATGGCACTTATTGAAGCTGGAGTAATCAGATGTTCTGCCCATAATTTGCCTGAAATTGAAAGATTTCGTCAAATTTCTTCCTTCAATCATAATACCATTATAAAGGTCAGCTGGCGAATCAAGCCTTGAAAAATCGCAAATACACTTCGTTTACGGGTTTCACCCCATCTACCAAGCAAGATAGTATCGTTTTAGCGACCTGATGTCTCTGTTCTACGACGCAGAACAGTTGACACTCTCTGACGAGTATAGGATCTCTAACAGGCAGGTGCGGCGGGTGAACTTCGCAGGTTGTCTCTTAAAGGAGTCGAGCTTGACACTCTATTAGCACGATGTGATCAGGTCCATCCATTCAAAAAATTACACATGTACACCCCGTACAGGCTGTAGATCCACCTCTTATCATACATAGCGAGGTATCGACATGAACCTGTGTTCATTAGGCACATTGATGTTGTACTAAGAACACGTAAAACAGCATAACGCTCTGTAAATCATAGTACAAGTTCTATATCAGTATGTAAATACAGGCAATCATGCAAGATGAATCCTAGATACCATTTTCTTTAAACCCTGAGATTTTCGTTTAGTTGTGGTCTCATAAAATCAGCATTCGTTCGACACACATATTTGCTCTTACCAGATTCACTTCAGCGTGTCGAACCGGTTGATTTCCCAATAAATAAAGAGGATGTTTTTATGTTAATTAATACACTGGAAGGATACGAATGTATCAGTGGCTTTGCGGAGATAGCCCAATGAAACTATTGCTTTTTGCCGGTTCTCAGGGGGACAGAAGATATATACAAAGGTGGCTTTGGAAATTGTTTCAAGATCTGCCTTGTTTTATCGAGAAGAACAGGTAAACGACTCGTGGGCTTCAGACGATTTAGTGTAGTGTGATATACTGTTAACCACTGAGCGAGCCGATTCTATTATTCAGAGATCATCTATCTTCAAGTATTGATTGAAGAAAACGTTCAAAGCCGTAAGCTAACTATCGAAACCTATGAGTCGCACAATTTCACTATGTATTATCTTCTTCTATTCAGACTTGTGCCGTTAACTTTTCAAGCATATGCCGCATACTCGTTCATTGATTCTGCTAAAAGGCGGCGCTCTAGTTTCAAGAGTATAGGTTTACGTCAGGCGGAAAGCAGGTTTCTACTATTTAAAACCTTAAGGGTTGCATAGATCGATATTCAATCTGCTAGTTACTCACGCACACATAAGCTGCACAGAATTTTGTTCGCGCACTTACCGTTTTATCGCTGTTTAAATCATACTAACCACAACGACCTTTATTAGGATAAGCCAAAGCGAAGAAATCTGCTGTTGCTGCTGCTGTTTCTGTGACGTCAACGAAAAACGTCGTCAGTCCTTTTGCATCTATCGTAGCCTTCGTCAATGCCGCTGTAGCATTACAGCCATTGTCACCAGCAATATTCTTTATTATTATTATATTGGCACATAGACACTACGCAGGCTAGAGCGGAATATCGATGAGTTATATTGTACTGTAGATGGGACACGGTAATCGCTTATCAGACCCAGTCCGCCTATCGCCATGCTCGGTCGTCATGCGTGTATTTTATTTTTCCATTTACTCTATCTGTTTCTGCGTCTCCTCGTCCCGGGTTTCGTAAGCTCCTCCTTCTAGGCCCATCCTGTCGCCTGCCTCCGAAACAGTGTGTCGTAACGCCGTGTCATGTGGGCCACAAAGACAGATACGCCTCATTCATTGGCAAACGAATCTCTTTACCTACATATCCTTTTGTCTCCGATAGAATGCCTCTGCCACTATTCATTTTTCACTTTTTAACGTTGTTACGTCGCCCGGTCACCTTTTTTAAACGAAAAAAGGTAGAACTCTTCGTTTCACATACACACTTATATATACATACATATATATATATATATATATATATATATATATATGGGTATATAAAGTGTAGCGTGTAAATCTAAGCTTTTTTGTTATACTTTGTTCGTATGAAATTCTGTAGCATGTGCTGAAAATTTCAGTATATATATACAATCTCTTAAATTGTTGAGAAATTTTTGTTCCACTCTATGTAAAACTACCTCGTTTGAAATAGCAATGGTTGATTACAGTATTGCACCCTTCTACCCCAGTGATACGCGTGTAGTCACTGGAAGCTTATAGTGGTTGCGTGACCGAATATTGAGACAATGAAAAGGCTAACACAAAAGACAAATGAATTCATCTAATGTTAATGAGTTGACCGTGCGATTAAACACTTCTGTTAGTGTTTCTTTTTTTTTTTTTTTTTTTTATAATTCCTAACTTTTAAGGTAAGTGCATAAATGAGTTCTTATCGACTACTGGAATATGTGTATTCTTCTTCGTATGATTATTTTTACTGTTATTATTATTATTTATATATGTATACGTGTCGGCAGTACGAAGATTTTCATTTGTGATATGCTTGCCGTCTTGTTAGAGATCCGCGTGAACTAACTTGTGTTTTCAATGTAGTAATAATTACATACATGTTTATGCTATATATATAAAGAAATCTTTCTTTCAACCCATCTACCCCGCAGGCTAGGATTTCTATTGCGAAATAGTGACCAGCGTTCGAATAGCCTTCAGATGTTGGCAAAATATAGTAACAAGCAAATGCTTACGTAAAAGCCGTCTCAACTGTACCCTTCAGGCTAAAATATGGTGGGGACGGCTGGTGCAGTTGGTTAAGGTAGATCTCTTTGAGTGCGTTACTATACTGAGTAATGAGCATGTGGCCATCGCTGGTTCTTTCCAACAAAGTTAGCAAATGATAACCATGTCGTTCTATACGCCCGTTGGACAAAGGCCCAGATAAATCTGGCAGATCTATCTCGGCTGGACCTTTTAATAAAGGCAATCTGCTAATGTTATACCGAAGAGATAATTTTGAATACTTGTTCGCGCAATAAGAATGAC
>NW_019212992.1:110857-115335 GCF_002532875.2 Varroa jacobsoni | reverse complement strand
ATATATAGTGTTATATTATTAAGTAAAGTTGGACAACTATAGAGGATCTGGTTTTAATAGTCGTGCTCTCAACTATTTATTGTGGTACCGTCAAACTTACTGCAAGACTATCCGTGCGTCGATTTTTAGCCATGTATTTTTTGACTTGTCATGTAGGCCTTTTTGCATGTGTAGGCCGACTTTGGTTTGCAATGATCGTACTTATTTGATTGTGAAGTTTATCGGTAATTGATCCTCAGATGGTAAGTTGTTACATCTGTCTGAAACACAGGTAGGGCCCAAGCCTCGGACACCATAGAATCCGTAGAGGCCAAAACCGGTTTCGGCATAAATAAGCAACAGAAGGCGAACAAGCCAGACTGTTTTGGAATGCTTTCTGTAGAAAACATTGGTTGTCTTCAATGCAGAGACTCATTGCTCTACGTCCCAAAGCTGACCGGTAATCACTCTCAAAGCCTGAGAAAGTCGTTTTTACGTTAAATACATGCTTCGCAAATGGCGTCGTTCTTTTCGTCCTAGAGGGAATGTTAATCTGGGCAGTGTGAGAAGGTTTATGGTCTTGCCTGCCGCTACAAGGTATACCTTTCTTTGCGTTAAATGGGTTGATGTGCTATTATTTTTAACTGTTGGCAATTCTTCTTCAGGTCTCAATAGTTGTGGGACACATGTTAGTTAGTGGATGAAGGCTACCAACCACTCGCGTATATTGTAAATTAAACCAGAAAAGTACCCTTGTAGACGATTGCGTCTTCCTGATGATACTCAAGTCAGATATTATGGCTAATTCGTATCATTACAGACCACCCAAGGTGCTTTTCATTTTTAATGAAATTATGAAAGATAGCAACATAAATGACAAAAATACGGGGTCGACGGCCAGTGACTCTGAAGAGATCAGTTCAAGTTCAAAAAAAAGGAGGCCTTCAAATTGTGCTGTTTTAAGGCCACTCGAAATAGACTCGCTTCTAACCATTACGGAATAATAAAAATATTTTGCAGCGCTTCTGGGAAAAATACTTTTCAGCGAGGTGTGCCTGATAGTGTTAGGACAGGTATACTCCCACGTAATTTAAAATAACTAAAATTTGTATATTTCATTTAGACTGTTTTTGTCTTCAGACCATTGACAATACTTGAGAGGAGATACCACGTAGTCCTCCTCTCGGCCAGCCATGGTCTGTAATTCATGAAAGCTCTTAAATTTATGAGTTCAGTAAATATAGAACAGATATATGGAATGAAGGCAATAGCCAGCACTTATTCTGGGGGGCTAGCGTTCAAATTCGTTGGCCCGTCCGCGGAGGCTGTTTCATTCAGACATCCGAGGAGACATTGAAGTTCCTCAAGCTGGCTCCCGGTGATTAAAGTAGTATTTAACAAGAAGAAAACTCAGGTCGTAGCCTTTAGACGTCTGAGCAATGTAGGAGCAAACTTTATAATTTGCTGATTAATGCACACGAGAGACTTCAGTCTGCAAGTACGAAGTTATTGGTTGCTGTGATCAGCGCAATAAATATGACAGCTGGAAGCTGTCAGGGGTTCATTCAGGGATGCTTGTCTCGTTTCTTCAGAAGATCCGCTAAGTGTGAATCATGTCGGGTTCACATAGATGGGTTATTGATCATTTCCCAATTTATAGACTCTAATACGTCTTCTGTTTTAATCCATTCAACATATCAAAAGCTAATGTAACTATTCATAAAAGCAAGTGAAATTTTCCAGTCCCATTAACTTTCCGGCGATCAATATGACTATCGGCTAGACATATTTATTTTCTCTTGATTATATTATGACCTACCATGCACACGCCGAGGCTTCTAAAAGCCCCTCTGATCAAGCGTTTAAATTAGATATCTTCCTATACCTTCCCTGTTTCCAGGTAACCTAATGGTACATACGTGCATAGACAAGCTTTCTGTCGGCACCTGGCGTCGTGCACTTGTTGTGGCATTGCTCTGGTAACTTCATTTCAAAGTGAAGTCTACCACGTACATTCTGCGCGCATGTAAATGGTATGATATGCATAAGGCTTTTGTAGAAATCGCTATTTTTTTTTTTATTTCTTTAAAACAAAAGTAAAAACAAGGGTCGCATGCCGTGTCTGACTCTAGTTTCCAATGGAAAACAGGTTCCAGGCCCAAGCAACTGACGTTGGGGCGATATGAGCAGGCGACTTTTGCACAAAGTTTTTTTTTATTATCGAATTTATTCATTTTTGCAGCAACGAGATAATACAGTTAAAACAACTTAATTAAAAGTTTTTCAAACGTCAAGCAAGGCTCATCAGGCGATCGGCGCTCACGAGACCACTATGATAATCAGATCGCCTCTGATAGTGTCTTGTGTCTTTACCAGGACTTCAGAATTGCAAGGACGTATTAATAGAAGCAGCTTTTGCCATCTTCATGTGAAAATATCTGTCATATTGTTTCTTCTCAACAGAATAACTGTTATGACCCAGCACGATAATGCTTGTATAGTTTTTGTGTATGGACCCCACAAGTAAAAGGCGTATAAACCGGGCATATCTGACCTTGAAGAAGCCCCTGTGGTTGATACAGCGTTCGCTGAATCACGCGATGAGTGCCTTTATTTCTAATAGAGAAAATACTGTTCAGACTAATCGAAGTACAAACCTTTCTAAACTGAAAGTGACTATCGTAAGGATGGAGGCGTACGCTGTTGCCTCAGTCACCAAAGCACGTAGATCGCACATTGTATTTCCCAGCTGCCAGGGATATTGGTGCCAAAACGTGTAAAGTTCCATCGGCATCGCTGTAAAAACAAACACCAAAACACATGATCTGATGAATAAGTCGACGCGCATCGACACGATCAGGACCGTGGCGCCCTTTGAATGCTAAACAAAATTTTAAAAATAAAAATACCGTCATGCAAGTAGGTTTCCGCCTAGCATGCATATATTTGATCGCATTTTAAAAATGTAACCTTTTAAGGTGCCTGCGAGCGGTTAATAGGTCGCAATAACGTTGGGGAAAATGTGATGCAATTACAGAAAGATTCGTTGCGTAAACCTATCTCGAAAAATGTCTAATGTATTTCAAGCGCTCCCACTTAGATCGATACCCGTTATCAAGGTGGATCGGGTGCTCCAGTTAATACCAGTATGTATAATTTAATGGCATTTAACTACCACCGTAAAGTAAAATAATAGCGGACAAGGCGCCGTTGTACCTACATGCATTTTTCCCGGTTTGTCAGTTGCACAACTTAGCCCATGGTCAGTTTAAGTCATGATACTTTCTCACCAAAATCAAACTAAAAACCGTTCATTTATCTATTAATGTTACATTGCTAGATATGACTTATTTTTATGCATCTTCACCTACATGGCCTCCTGACTAAGGACTATCTTAATAGCTGGTTCGAATATTAGGCCTACACTTGCATTCTTTTCCTGTTGTCTAATTGTTTATACTAGCTAGAATCCTGCGTGCGATCTGTTAATAATGCGCACCCCGATATCTGAGTCCGAAATCATTTAAGAACTTCGAAATTTTTAGTTATGGGGCGGTGTCGTTGAGGGATCTAAGATGTGGTTCTCTAAGTACGTAATCATGCTAACCATAAACATGTAGCTACCGCTGGTTCAAATTTAAGCAGAGAGAAATAGTAACCAAGGCCTATTGGTTTGTCAAAGAAAAAGCTAAATAAATCCATTAAAACCTACCCCAACTTCACATTTAAATAGAATCAAGTTCTTGATGCTATATTGCACAGATAATTCCGAGGACTGGTTAACATAGTAGAAATATCCAGAGGCGTTAGTGAAAAATAATAAAAGATACTTCGTGACTCATCGATCCGATAACTGTGATTCCTGCTATAGAATTAGAAAGCAATCTTCTTTTACTTGGCCGATTACCAGTTTTTTCCGGATATAGTAGACAATATCCTGTGGACGTAGAAGCAAAAAACATTTATATGTAGATATATTTGTCTTGTCTTATTATCATGCAACTATCACACTATCCTTATTTATTTCTTGGCCCGGCTCATGCTGATAATAAATTTTGTCTTTCGAGGTTCATCGCTTTATAGGACATCTAACAACTAGAATGAGGTTCGAGTGAGGCGAACGAAGTGAGCGTTTGCCAGAAGCACTGGAGCTTTTCACGCGCCCTGCACTATTCCGCATTAGTCTGGTAATGATTGCTTCGACCGGGCAAGAATCAGCCAGAAACTACTGCGGTATTATAAGCCTTCTGTTGCTTTGGCTCACTCTGACGCCATATTGATCTTCTCGTTTTATTGATCCTGGCTTGGAGGCATACGCTACGTGTGTTCATGTCTTCGTATGAGTTTCGACGTAGAATTGGGCGTATCATTAAGTTTTGTTTCTTTTTGGCTTGATAAGCAACGAAGGATCGCCTGATTATATCTGACTGAATCGATTGAAGTAAAGGGATTCCACTGCGAGTTCATACCTGATAATGTTGAGATTGATGCACAGTAAC